>NW_028234208.1:0-109068 GCF_037954235.1 Aulostomus chinensis
TCAAGCTGTAAACTTCAAGTTGATGCATCTTTCTATGCTTTCAGGTTGAAACTTGACTGAAAACTCACTTTGAACAAAAGTTATGGCATTTTTGTTGTCACAGGTCACAAATAGTGTTTTTCTCAGCGAGAGAAGGCCAAAATGACACTTCATGCAGAACTCCTGTTTTTGATGAAAACTCACCGAAATCCACCCTGTAACTTCCAAGTTTATGCATCTTTCTATGCTTTCAGGTTGAAACTTGACTTAAAACCTCACTTTGAACAAAAGTTATGGCTGTTTGGTGTCACAGGTCACAAATAGTGTTTTCTCAGCGAGAGAAGGCCAAAATGAACACTTCATGCAGAACTCCCTGTATTTTGATGAAAACTCACTGAAACTCCACCTGTAACTTCAAGTTTATGCATCTTTCTATGCTTTCAGGTTGAAACCTTGACTAAAAACTCACTTTGACAAAAGTTATGGCTTTTTGTGTCACAGGGTCAAAAATAGTGTTTTCTCAGCGAGAGAAGGCCAAAATGAACACTTCATGCATAACTCCTGTTTTTATGATGAAAACTCACTGAAATCAAGCTGTAACTTCAAGTTTATGCATCTTCTATGCTTTCAGGTTGAAACTTGACTGAAAACTCACTTTGAACAAAAGTTATGGCATTTTTGTGTCACAGGTCACAAATAGCGTTTTCTCAGCGAGAGACAGGCCAAAATGAACACTTCATGCATAACTCCTGTTTTTTGATGAAAACTCACTGAAATCAAGCTGTAACTTCAAGTTTATGCATCTTTCTATGCTTTCAGGTTGAACTTGACTGAAACTCACTTTGAACAAAAGTTATGGCATTTTTGTGTCACAGGTCACAAATAGTGGTGTTTCTCAGCGAGAGAAGGCAAAATGAAACACTTCATGCATAACTCCTGTTTTTTGATGAAAACTCACTGAAATCAAGCTCAAGCTGTAACTTCAGGTTATGCATCTTTCTATGCTTTCAGGTGAAACTTGACTGAAAACTCACTTTGAAAAAAAGTTATGGCATTTATGTGTCACAGGTCACAAATAGCGTTTTCCTCAGCGAGAGAAGGCCAAAATGTACACTTCATGCAGAACTCCTGTATTTTGAGGAAAACTCACTGAAATCCACCTGTAACTTCAAGTTTATGCATCTTTTCTATGCTTTCAGGTTGAAACTTGACTGAAAACTCACTTTGAACAAAAGTTATGGCTGTTTTGTGTCACAGGTCACAAATAGTGTTTTATCAGCGAGAGAAGGCCAAAATGAACACTTCATGCATAACTCCTGTTTTTTGATGAAAACTCAACTGAAAGCAAGCTGTAACTTCAAGTTATGCATCTTTCTATGCTTTCAGGTTGAAACTTGACTGAAAACTCACTTTGAACAAAAGTTATGGCATTTTTTGTGTCACAGGTCACAAATAGCGTTTTCTCAGCGAGAGAAGGCCAAAATGAACACTTCATGCAGAACTCCTGTATTTGAGGAAAACTCACTGAAATCCACCTGTAACTTCAAGTTTATGCATCTTTTCTATGCTTTCAGGTTGAAACTTGACTGAAAACTCACTTTGAACAAAAAGTTATGGCTGTTTTGTGTCACAGGTCATAAATAGTGTTTTCTCAGCGAGAGAAGGCCAAAATGAACACTTCATGCATAACTCCTGTTTTTTGATGAAAACTCACTGAAATCAAGCTGTAACTTCAAAGTTTATGCATCTTTCTATGCTTTCAGGTTGAAACTTGACTGAAAACTCACTTTGAAGAAAAGTTATAGCTGTTTTTGTGTCACAGGTCACAAATAGCGTTTTCCTCAGCGAGAGAAGGCCAAAATGAACACTTCATGCAGAACTCCTGTATTTTGAGGAAAACTCACTGAAATCCACCTGTAACTTCAAGTTTATGCATCTTTCTATGCTTCAGGTTGAAACTTGACTGAAAACTCACTTTGAAGAAAAGTTATGGCTGTTTTGTGTCACAGGTCACAAATAGCGTTTTCTCAGCGAGAGAAGGCCAAAATGAACACTTCATGCAGAACTCCTGTATTTTGATGAAAACTCACTGAAATCAAGCTTGTAACTTCAAGTTTATGCATCTTCTATGCTTTCAGGTTGAAACTTGACTGAAAACTCACTTTGAACAAAAGTTATGGCTGTTTTGTGTCACAGGTCACAAATAGTGTTTTCTCAGCGAGAGAAGGCCAAAATGAACACTTCATGCATAACTCCTGTTTTTTGATGAAAACTCACTGAAATCAAGCTGTAACTTCAAGTTCATGCATCTTTCTATGCTTTCAGGTTGAAACTTGACTGAAAACTCACTTTGAACAAAAGTTATGGCATTTTTGTGTCACAGGTCACAAATTAGCGTTTTCTCAGCGAGAGAAGGCCAAAATGAACACTTCATGCAGAACTCCTGTTTTTGATGAAAACTCACTGAAATCAAGCTGTAACTTCAAGTTTATGCATCTTTCTATGCTTTCAGGTTGAAACTTGACTGAAAACTCACTTTGAACAAAAGTTATGGCATTTTTGTGTCACAGGTCACAAATAGCGTTTTCTCAGCGAGAGAAGGCCAAAATGAACACTTCATGCATAACTCCGGTTTTTTGATGAAAACTCACTGAAATCAAGCTGTAACTTCAAGTTTATGCATCTTTCTATGCTTTCAGGTTGAAACTTGACTGAAAACTCACTTTGAACAAAAGTTATGGCATTTTTGTGTCACAGGTCACAAATAGTGTTTTCTCAGCGAGAGAAGGCCAAAATGAACACTTCATGCATAACTCCTGTTTTTTGATGAAAACTCACTGAAATCAAGCTGTAACTTCAAGTTTATGCATCTTTCTATGCTTTCAGGTTGAAACTTGACTGAAAACTCACTTTGAAGAAAAGTTATAGCTGTTTTGTGTCACAGGTCACAAATAGCGTTTTCTCAGCGAGAGAAGGCCAAAATGAACACTTCATGCAGAACTCCTGTATTTTGAGGAAAACTCACTGAAATCCACCTGTAACTTCAAGTTTATGCATCTTTCTATGCTTTCAGGTTGAAACTTGACTGAAAACTCACTTTGAAGAAAAGTTATGGCTGTTTTGTGTCACAGGTCACAAATAGCGTTTTCTCAGCGAGAGAATGCCAAAATGAACACTTCATGCATAACTCCTGTTTTTTGATGAAAACTCACTGAAATCAAGCTGTAACTTCAAGTTTATGCATCTTTCTATGCTTTCAGGTTGAAACTTGACTTAAAACTCACTTTGAACAAAAGTTATGGCATTTTTGTGTCACAGGTCACAAATAGCGTTTTCTCAACGAGAGAAGGCCAAAATGAACACTTCATGCAGAACTCCTGTATTTTGATGAAAACTCACTGAAATCCACCTGTAACTTCAAGTTTATGCATCTTTCTATGCTTTCAGCTTGAAACTTGACTGAAAACTCACTTTGAACAAAAGTTATGGCTGTTTTGTGTCACAGGTCACAAATAGTGTTTTCTCAGCGAGAGAAGGCCAAAATGAACACTTCATGCAGAACTCCTGTTTTTGATGAAAACTCACTGAAATCAAGCTGTAACTTCAAGTTCATGCATCTTTCTATGCTTTCAGGTTGAAACTTGACTGAAAACTCACTTTGAACAAAAGTTATGGCATTTTTGTGTCACAGGTCACAAATAGCGTTTTCTCAGCGAGAGAAGGCCAAAATAAACACTTCATGCAGAACTCCTGTTTTTTGATGAAAACTCACTGAAATCAAGCTGTAACTTCAAGTTTATGCATCTTTCTATGCTTTCAGGTTGAAACTTGACTGAAAACTCACTTTGAACAAAAGTTATGGCATTTTTGTGTCACAGGTCACAAATAGCGTTTTCTCAGCGAGAGAAGGCCAAAATGAACACTTCATGCATAACTCCTGTTTTTTGATGAAAACTCACTGAAATCAAGCTGTAACTTCAAGTTTATGCATCTTTCTATGCTTTCAGGTTGAAACTTGACTGAAAACTCACTTTGAACAAAAGTTATGGCATTTTTGTGTCACAGGTCACAAATAGTGTTTTCTCAGCGAGAGAAGGCCAAAATGAACACTTCATGCAGAACTCCTGTATTTTGATGAAAACTCACCGAAATCCACCTGTAACTTCAAGTTTATGCATCTTTCTATGCTTTCAGGTTGAAACTTGACTGAAAACTCACTTTGAACAAAAGTTATGGCTGTTTTGTGTCACAGGTCACAAATAGTGTTTTCTCAGCGAGAGAAGGCCAAAATGAACACTTCATGCATAACTCCTGTTTTTTGATGAAAACTCACTGAAATCAAGCTGTAACTTCAAGTTCATGCATCTTTCTATGCTTTCAGGTTGAAACTGACTGAAAACTCACTTTGAACAAAAGTTATGGCATTTTTGTGTCACAGGTCACAAATAGCGTTTTCTCAGCGAGAGAGGCCAAAATGAACACTTCATGCAGAACTCCTGTTTTTTGATGAAAACTCACTGAAATCAAGCTGTAACTTCAAGTTTATGCATCTTTCTATGCTTTCAGGTTGAAACTTGACTGAAACTCACTTTGAACAAAAGTTATGGCATTTTTGTGGTCACAGGTCACAATAGTGTTTTCTCAGCGAGAGAGGCCAAAAATGAACACTTCATGCAGAACTCCTGTATTTTGAGGAAAACTCACTGAAATCCACCTGTAACTTCAAGTTTATGCATCTTTCTATGCTTTCAGGTTGAAACTTGACTGAAAACTCACTTTTAACAAAAGTTATGGCTGTTTTGTGTCACAGGTCACAAATAGTGTTTTCTCAGCGAGAGAAGGCCAAAATGAACACTTCATGCATAACTCTGTTTTTTGATGAAAACTCACTGAAATCAAGCTGTAACTTCAAGTTTATGCATCTTTCTATGCTTTAAGGTTGAAACTTGACTGAAACTCACTTTGAACAAAAGTTATGGCATTTTTGTGTCACAGGTCACAAAATAGTGTTTTCTCAGCGAGAGAAGGCCAAAATGAACACTTCATGCAGAACTCCTGTATTTGGAGGAAAACTCACTGAAATCCACCTGTAACTTCAAGTTTATGCATCTTTCTATGCTTTCAGGTTGAAACTTGACTGAAAAACTCACTTTGAACAAAAGTGATGGCATTTTTGTGTCACAGGTCACAAATAGCGTTTTCTCAGCGAAAGAAGGCCAAAATGAACACTTCATGCAGAACTCCTGTATTTTGATGAAAACTCACTGAAATCCACCTGTAACTTCAAGTTTATGCATCTTTCTATGCTTTCAGGTTGAAAACTTGACTGAAACTCACTTTGAACAAAAGTTATGGCTTTTTTTGTGTCACAGGTCAAAAATAGTGTTTTCTCAGCGAGAGAAGGCCAAAATGAACACTTCATGCAGAACTCCTGTATTTTGAGGAAAACTCACTGAAATCCACCTGTAACTTCAAGTTTATGCATCTTTCTATGCTTTCAGGTTGAAACTGGACTGAAAACTCACTTTGAACAAAAGTTATGGCTGTTTTGTGTCACAGGTCACAAATAGTGTTTTCTCAGCGAGAGAAGGCCAAAATGAACACTTCATGCATAACTCCTGTTTTTTGATGAAAACTCACTGAAATCAAGCTGTAACTTCAAGTTTATGCATCTTTCTATGCTTTCCAGGTTGAAACTTACTGAAACTCACTTTGAAGAAAAGTTATGGCATTTTTGTGTCACAGGTCACAAATAGCGTTTTCTCAGCGAGAGAAGGCCAAAATGAACACTTCATGCAGACTCCTGTATTTTGATGAAAACTCACTGAAATCCACCTGTAACTTCAAGTTTATGCATCTTTCTATGCTTTCAGTTTGAAACTTGACTGAAAACTCACTTTGAACAAAACTTATGGCTGTTTTGTGTCACAGGTCACAAATAGTGTTTTATCAGCGAGAGAAGGCCAAATGAACACTTCATGCATAACTCCTGTTTTTTGATGAAAACTCACTGAAAGCAAGCTGTAACTTCAAGTTTATGCATCTTTTCTATGCTTTCAGGTTGAAACTTGACTGAAAACTCACTTTGAAGAAAAGTTATGGCATTTTTGTGTCACAGGTCACAAATAGCGTTTTTCTCAGCGAGAGAAGGCCAAAATGAACACTTCATGCAGAACTCCTGTATTTGATGAAAACTCACTGAAATCCACCTGTAACTTCAAGTTTATGCAATCTTTCTATGCTTTCAGGTTGAAAACTTGACTGAAAACTCACTTTGAACAAAAGTTATGGCTGTTTTGTGTCACAGGTCACAATAGTGTTTTCTCAGCGAGAGAAGGCCAAAATGAACACTTCATGCATAACTCCTGTTTTTTGATGAAAACTCACTGAAATCCACCTGTAACTCAAGTTTATGCATCTTTCTATGCTTTCAGGTTGAAACTTGACTGAAAAAATCACGTTTGAACAAAAGTTATGGCTGTTTTGTGTCACAGGTCACAAATAGTGTTTTCTCAGCGAGAGAAGGCCAAAAATGAACACTTCATGCAGAACTTCCTGTTTTTTGATGAAAACTCACTGAAATCCACCTGTAAACTTCAAAGTTTATGCATCTTTCTATGCTTTCAGGTTGAAACTTGACTGAAAACTCACTTTGAACAAAAGTTATGGCTGTTTTGTGTCACAGGTCACAAATAGTGTTTTCTCAAGCGAGAGAAGGCCAAAATGAACACTTCATGCATAACTCCTGTTTTTTGGATGAAAACTCACTGAAATCCACCTGTAACTTCAAGTTTATGCATCTTTCTATGCTTTCAGTTTGAAACTTGACTGAAAACTCACTTTTAAAAAAAGTTATGGCTGTTTTGTGTCGCAGGTCACAAATAGCTTTTTTCTCAGCGAGAGAAGGCCAAAATGAACACCTCATGCAGAACATCCTGTTTTTTGATGAAAATCCACTGAAATCCACCTGTAACTTCAAGTTTATGCATCTTTCTATGCTTTCTGGTTGAAACTTGACTGAAATTTCACTTTGAACAAAAGTTATGGCTGTTTTGTGTCACAGGTCACAAATAGTGTTTTCTCTGCGAGAGAAGGCCAAAATGAACACTTCATGCATAACTCCTGTTTTTTGATGAAAACTCACTGAAATCAACCTGTACTTCAAGTTTATGCATCTTTCTATGCTTTCAGTTTGAAACTTGACTGAAAAACTCACTTTTAAAAAAGTATGGCTGTTTTGTGTCACAGGTCACAAATAGTGTTTTCTCAGCGACAGAAGGCCAAAATGAACACTTCATGCAGAACTCCTGTTTTTTGATGAAAACTCACTGAAATCATGTTGTAACTTGAAGTTCATGCATCTTTCTATGCTTCAGGTTGAAACTTGACTGAAACTCACTTTGAACAAAAGTTATGGCATTTTGTGTCACAGGTCACAAATAGCGTTTCTCAGCGAGAGAAGGCCAAAATGAACACTTCATGCATAACTCCTGTTTTTTGATTGAAAACTCACTGAAATCAAGCTGTAACTCAAGTTTATGCATCTTTCTAGCTTTCAGGTTGAAACTTGACTGAATACTCACTTTGAACAAAAGTTATGGCATTTTTGTGTCACAGGTCACAAATAGCGTTTTCTCAGCGAGAGAAGGCCAAAATGAACACCTTCATGCAGAACTCCTGTATTTGATGAAAACTCACTGAAATCCACCTGTAACTTAAAGTTTATGCATCTTTCTATGCGTTCAGGTTGAAACTTGACTGAAAACTCACTTTGAATAAAAGTTATGGCTGTTTTGTGTCCACAGGTCACAAATAGTGTTTTCTAAGCGAGAGAAGGCCAAAATGAACACTTCATGCATAACTCCTGTTTTTTGATGAAAACTCACTGAAATCAAGCTGTAACTTCAAGTTCATGCATCTTTCTATGCTTTCAGGTTGAAACTTGACTGAAAACTCACTTTGAACAAAAGTTATGGCATTTTTGTGTCACAGGTCACAAATAGCGTTTTCTCAGCGAGAGAAGGCCAAAATGAACACTTCATGCAGAACTCCTGTTTTTGATGAAAACTCACTGAAATCAAGCTGTAACTTCAAGTTTATGCATCTTTCTATGCTTTCAGTTTGAAACTTGACTGAAAACTCACTTTTTAAAAAAAGTTATGGCTGTTTTGTGTCGCAGGTCACAAATAGCTTTTTCTCAGCGAGAGAAGGCCAAAATGAACACCTCATGCAGAACTCCTGTTTTTTGATGGAAAATCCACTGAAATCCACCTGTAACTTCAAGTTTATGCATCTTTCTATGCTTTCTGGTTGAAACTTGACTGAAATTTCACTTTGAACAAAAGTTATAGGCTGTTTTGTGTCACAGGTCACAAATAGTGTTTTCTCTGCGAGAGAAGGCCAAAATGAACACTTCATGCATAACTCCTGTTTTTTGATGAAAACTCACTGAAATCAACCTGTAACTTCAAGTTTATGCATCTTTCTATGCTTTCAGTTTGAAACTTGACTGAAAACTCACTTTTAAAAAAAAGTTATGGCTGTTTTGTGTCACAGGTCACAAATAGTGTTTTCTCAGCGACAGAAGGCCAAAATGAACACTTCATGCAGAACTCCTGTTTTTTGATGAAAACTCACTGGAAATCAAGTTGTAACTTGAAGTTCATGCATCTTTCTATGCTTTCAGGTTGAAACTTGACTGAAAACTCACTTTGAACAAAAGTTATGGCATTTTTGTGTCACAGGTCACAAATAGCGTTTTCTCAGCGAGAGAAGGCCAAAATGAACACTTCATGCATAACTCCTGTTTTTTGATGAAAACTCACTGAAATCAAGCTGTAACTTCAAGTTTATGCATCTTTCTATGCTTTCAGGTTGAAACTTGACTGAATACTCACTTTGAACAAAAGTTATGCATTTTTGTGTCACAGGTCACAAATAGCGTTTTCTCAGCGAGAGAAGGCCAAATGAACACTTCATGCAGAACTCCTGTATTTTGATGAAAACTCACTGAAATCCACCTGTAACTTAAGTTTATGCATCTTTCTATGCTTTCAGGTGAAACTTGACTGAAAACTCACTTTGAATAAAAGTTATGGCTGTTTTGTGTCACAGGTCACAAATAGTGTTTTCTAAGCGAGAGAAGGCCAAAATGAACACTTCATGCATAACTCCTGTTTTTGATGAAAACTCACTGAAATCAAGCTGTAACTTCAAGTTTATGCATCTTTCTATGCTTTCAGGTTGAAACTTGACTGAAAACTCACTTTGAACAAAAGTTATGGCATTTTTTGTGTCACAGGTCACCAAATAGCGTTTTCTCAGCGAGAGAAGGCCAAAATGAACACTTCATGCAGAACTCCTGTATTTTGATGAAAACTCACTGAAATCCACCTGTAACTTCAAGTTTATGCATCTTTCTATGCTTTCAGGGTTGAAACTTGACTGAAAACTCACTTTTAACAAAAGTTATGGCTGTTTGTGTCACAGGTCACAAATAGTGTTTTCTCAGCGAGAGAAGGCCAAAATGAACACTTCATGCATAACTCCTGTTTTTTGATGAAAACTCACTGAAATCAAGCTGTAACTTCAAGTTCATGCATCTTTCTATGCTTTCAGGTTGAAACTTGACTGAAAACTCACTTTGAACAAAAGTTATGGCATTTTTGTGTCACAGGTCACAAAAAGCGTTTTCTCAGCGAGAGAAGGCCAAAATGAACACTTCATGCAGAACTCCTGTTTTTTGATGAAACTCACAGAAATCAAGCTGTAAACTTCAAGTTTATGGCATCTTTCTATGCTTTCAGGTTGAAACTTGACTGAAAACTCACTTTGAACAAAAGTTATGGCATTTTTGTGTCACAGGTCACAAATAGCGTTTTCTCAGCGAGAGAAGGCCAAAATGAACACTTCATGCAGAACTCCTGTATTTGATGAAAACTCACTGAAATCCACGTGTAACTTCAAGTTTATGCATCTTTCTATGCTTTCAGGTGGAAACTTGACTGAAAACTCACTTTGAACAAAAGTTATGGCTGTTTTTGTGTCACAGGTCACAAATAGTGTTTTCTCAGCGAGAGAAGGCCAAAATGAACACTTCATGCATAACCTCCTGTTTTTTGATGAAAACTCACTGAAATCAAGCTGTAACTTCAAGTTTATGGCATCTTTCTATGCTTTCAGGTTGAAACTTGACTGAAACACTCAACTTTGAACAAAAGTTATGGCATTTTTGTGTCACAGGTCACAAATAGCGTTTCTCAGCGAGAGAAGGCCAAATGAACACATCATGCATAACTCCTGTATTTGATGAAAACTCACTGAAATCCACCTGTAACTTCAAGTTATGCATCTTTCTATGCTTTCAGGTTGAAACTTGACTGAAAACTCACTTTGAACAAAAGTTTATGGCTGTTTTGTGTCACAGGTCACAAATAGTGTTTTCTCAGCGAGAGAAGGCCAAAATGAACACTTCATGCATAACTCCTGTTTTTTGATGAAAACTCACTGAAATCAAGCTGTAACTTCAAGTTTATGCATCTTTCTATGCTTTCAGGTTGAAACTTGACTGAAAACTCACTTTGAACAAAAGATATGGCATTTTTGTGTCACAGGTCACAAATAGTGTTTTCTCAGCGAGAGAAGGCCAAAATGAACACTTTCATGCAGAACTCCTGTATTTTGAGGAAAACTCACTGAAATCCACCTGTAATTTCAAGTTTATGCATCTTTCTATGCTTTCAGGTTGAAACTTGACTGAAAACTCACTTTTAACAAAAGTTATGGCTGTTTTGTGTCACAGGTCCACAAATAGTGTTTTCTCAGCGAGAGAAGGCCAAAATGAACACTTCATGCATAACTCCTGTTTTTTTGATGAAAACTCACTGAAATCAAGCTGTAACTTCAAGTTTATGCATCGTTCTATGCTTTCAGGTTGAAACTTGACTGAAAACTCACTTTGAACAAAAGTTATGGCATTTTTGTGTCACAGGTCACAAATAGCGTTTTCTCAGCGAGAGAAGGCCAAAATGAACACTTCATGCAGAACTCTGTATTTTGATGAAAACTCACTGAAATCCACCTGTAACTTCAAGTTTATGCATCTTTCTATGCTTTCAGGTTGAAACTTGACTAAAAACTCACTTTGAACAAAAGTTATGGCTTTTTTGTTTCACAGGTCAAAAATAGTGTTTTCTCAGCGAGAGAAGGCCAAAATGAACACTTCATGCATAACTCCTGTTTTTTGATGAAAACTCACTGAAATCAAGCTGTAACTTCAAGTTTATGCATCTTTCTATGCTTTCAGGTTGAAACTTGACTGAAAACTCACTTTGAACAAAAGTTATGGCATTTTTGTGTCACAGGTCACAAATAGCGTTTTCTCAGCGAGAGAAGGCCAAAATGAACACTTCATGCATAACTCCTGTTTTTTGATTGAAACTCACTGAAATCAAGCTGTAACTTCAAGTTTATGCATCTTTCTATGCTTTCAGGTTGAAACTTGACTGAAAACTCACTTTGAACAAAAGTTATGGCATTTTGTGTCACAGGTCACAAATAGTGTTTTCTCAGCGAGAGAAGGCCAAAATGAACACTTCATGCATAACTCCTGTTTTTTGATGAAAACTCACTGAAATCAAGCTGTAACTTCAAGTTTATGCATCTTTCTATGCTTTCAGGTTGAAACTTGACCTGAAAACTCACTTTGAAAAAAAGTTATGGCATTTATGTGTCACAGGTCACAAATAGCGTTTTCTCAGCGAGAGAAGGCCAAAATGAACACTTCATGCAGAACTCCTGTAATTTGAGGAAAAACTCACTGAAATCCACCTGTAACTTCAAGTTTTATGCATCTTTCTATGCTTTCAGGTTGAAACTTGACTGAAAACTCACTTGAACAAAAGTTATGGCTGTTTTGTGTCACAGGTCACAAAATAGTGTTTTATCAGCGAGAAGGCCAAAATGAACACTTCATGCATAACTCCTGTTTTTTGATGAAAACTCACTGAAAGCAAGCTGTAACTTCAAGTTTATTGCATCTTTCTATGCTTTCAGGTTGAAACTTGACTGAAAACTCACTTTGAACAAAAGTTATGGCATTTTTGTGTCACAGGTCACAAATAGCGTTTTCTCAGCGAGAGAAGGCCAAAATGAACACTTCATGCAGAACTCCTGTATTTTGATGAAAACTCACTGAAATCCACCTGTAACTTCAAGTTTATGCATCTTTCTATGCTTTCAGGTTGAAACTTGACTGAAAACTCACTTTGAACAAAAGTTATGGCTGTTTTGTGTCACAGGTCATAAATAGTGTTTTCTCAGCGAGAGAAGGCCAAAAATGAACACTTCATGCATAACTCCTGTTTTTTGTTGATAACCTCACTGAAATCAAGCTGTAACTTCAAGTTTATGCATCTTTCTATGCTTCAGGTTGAAACTTGACTGAAAACTCACTTTGAAGAAAGTTATAGCTGTTTTGTGTCACAGGTCACAAATAGCGTTTTCTCAGCGAGAGAAGGCCAAAATGAACACTTCATGCAGAACTCCTGTATTTTGAGGAAAACTCACTGAAATCCACCTGTAACTTCAAGTTTATGCATCTTTCTATGCTTTCAGGTTGAAACTTGACTGAAAACTCACTTTGAAGAAAAGTTATGGCTGTTTTGTGTCACAGGTCACAAATAGCGTTTTCTCAGCGAGAGAAGGCCAAAATGAACACTTCATGCATAACTCCTGTTTTTTGATGAAAACTCACTGAAATCAAGCTGTAACTTCAAGTTTATGCATCTTTCTATGCTTTCAGGTTGAAACTTGACTGAAAACTCACTTTGAACAAAAGTTATGGCATTTTTGTGTCACAGGTCACAAATAGCGTTTTCTCAGCGAGAGAAGGCCAAAATGAACACTTCATGCATAACTCCTGTTTTTTGATGAAAACTCACTGAAATCAAGCTGTAACTTCAAGTTGATGCATCTTTCTATGCTTTCAGGTTGAAACATGACTGAAAACTCACTTTGAACAAAAGTTATGGCTGTTTTGTGTCACAGGTCACAAATAGTGTTTTCTCAGCAAGAGAAGGCCAAAATGAACACTTCATGCATAACTCTTGTTTTTTGATGAAAACTCACAGAAATCAAACTGTAACTTCAAGTTTATGCATCTTTCTATGCTTTCAGGTTGAAACTTGACTGAAAACTCACTTTGAACAAAAGTTATGGCATTTTTGTGTCACAGGTCACAAATAGTGTTTTCTCAGCGAGAGAAGGCCAAAATGAACACTTCATGCAGAACTCCTGTATTTTGATGAAAACTCACTGAAATCCACCTGTAACTTAAAGTTTATGCATCTTTCTATGCTTTCAGGTTGAAACTTGACTGAAAACTCACTTTGAACAAAAGTTATGGCTTTTTTGTGTCACAGGTCACAAATAGTGTTTTCTCAGCGAGAGAAGGCCAAAATGAACACTTCATGCAGAACTCTTGTATTTTGAGGAAAACTCACTGAAATCCACCTGTAACTTCAAGTTTATGCATCTTTCTATGCTTTCAGGTTGAAACTTGACTGAAAACTCACTTTGAACAAAAGTTATGGCTGTTTTGTGTCACAGGTTACAAATAGTGTTTTCTCAGCAGGAGAAGGCCAAAATGAACACTTCATGCAGAACTCCTGTATTTTGAGGGAAACTCACTGAAATCCACCTGTAACTTCAAGTTTATGCATCTTTCTATGCTTTCAGGTTGAAACTTGACTGAAAACTCACTTTGAACAAAAGTTATGGCATTTTTTTTGTCACAGGTCACAAATAGCTTTTTCTCAGCGAGAGAAGGCCAAAATGAACACTTCATGCAGAACTCCTGTATCTTGAGGAAAACTCACTGAAATCCACCTGTAACTTCAAGTTTATGCATCTTTCTATGCTTTCAGGTTGAAACTTGACTGAAAACTCACTTTGAACAAAAGTTATGGCTGTTTTGTGTCACAGGTCACAAATAGTGTTTTCTCAGCGAGAGAAGGCGAAAATGAACACTTCATGCATAACTCCTGTTTTTTGATGAAAACTCACTGAAATCAAGCTGTAACTTCAAGTTTATGCATATTTCTATGCTTTCAGTTTGAAACTTGACTGAAAACTCACTTTTAAAAAAAGTTATGGCTGTTTTGTGTCGCAGGTCACAAATAGCTTTTTCTCAGCGAGAGAAGGCCAAAATGAACACTTCATGCAGAACTGCTGTTTTTTGATGAAAACCCACTGAAATCCACCTGTAACTTCAAGTTTATGCATCTTTCTATGCTTTCAGGTTGAAACTTGACTGAAATTTCACTTTGAAAAAAAGTTATGGCTGTTTTGTGTCGCAGGTCACAAATAGCTTTTTCTCAGCGAGAGAAGGCCAAAATGAACACTTCATGCATAACTCCTGTTTTTTGATGAAAACTCACTGAAATCAAGCTGTAACTTCAAGTTTATGCATCTTTCTATGCTTTCAGGTTGAAACTTGACTGAAAACTCACTTTGAACAAAAGTTATGGCATTTTTGTGTCACAGGTCACAAATAGCGTTTTCTCAGCGAGAGAAGGCCAAAATGAACACTTCATGCAGAACTCCTGTATTTTGAGGAAAACTCACTGAAATCCACCTGTAACTTAAAGTTTATGCATCTTTCTATGCTTTCAGGTTGAAACTTGACTGAAAACTCACTTTGAACAAAAGTTATGGCTTTTTTGTGTCACAGGTCACAAATAGTGTTTTCTCAGCGAGAGAAGGCCAAAATGAACACTTCATGCAGAACTCTTGTATTTTGAGGAAAACTCACTGAAATCCACCTGTAACTTCAAGTTTATGCATCTTTCTATGCTTTCAGGTTGAAACTTGACTGAAAACTCACTTTGAACAAAAGTTATGGCTGTTTTGTGTCACAGGTTACAAATAGTGTTTTCTCAGCAGGAGAAGGCCAAAATGAACACTTCATGCAGAACTCCTGTATTTTGATGAAAACTCACTGAAGTCAAGCTGTAACTTCAAGTTTATGCATCTGTCTATGCTTTCAGGTTGAAACTTGACTGAAAACTCACTTTGAACAAAAGTTATGGCATTTTTGTGTCACAGGTCACAAATAGCGTTTTCTCAGCGAGAGAAGGCCAAAATGAACACTTCATTCAGAACTCCTGTATTTTGATGAAAACTCACTGAAATCCACCTGTAACTTCAAGTTTATGCATCTTTCTATGCTTTCAGGTTGAAACTTGACTGAAAACTCACTTTGAACAAAAGTTATGGCATTTTTGTGTCACAGGTCACAAATAGCGTTTTCTCAGCGAGAGAAGGCCAAAATGAACACTTCATGCAGAACTCCTGTATTTTGATGAAAACTCACTGAAATCCACCTGTAACTTCAAGTTTATGCATCTTTCTATGCTTTCAGGTTGAAACATGACTGAAAACTCACTTTGAACAAAAGTTATGGCTGTTTTGTGTCACAGGTCACAAATAGTGTTTCCTCAGCAAGAGAAGGCCAAAATGAACACTTCATGCATAACTCTTGTTTTTTGATGAAAACTCACTGAAATCAAACTGTAACTTCAAGTTTATGCATCTTTCTATGCTTTCAGGTTGAAACTTGACTGAAAACTCACTTTGAACAAAAGTTATGGCTGTTTTGTGTCACAGGTCACAAATAGTGTTTTCTCAGCGAGAGAAGGCCAAAATGAACACTTCATGCAGAACTCCTGTATTTTGAGGAAAACTCACTGAAATCCACCTGTAATTTAAAGTTTATGCATCTTTCTATGCTTTCAGGTTGAAACTTGACTGAAAACTCACTTTGAACAAAAGTTATGGCTGTTTTGTGTCACAGGTCACAAATAGTGTTTTCTCAGCAGGAGAAGGCCAAAATGAACACTTCATGCAGAACTCCTGTATTTTGAGGGAAACTCACTGAAATCCACCTGTAACTTCAAGTTTATGCATCTTTCTATGCTTTCAGGTTGAAACTTGACTGAAAACTCACTTTTAAAAAAAGTTATGGCATTTTTGTGTCACAGGTCACAAATAGCGTTTTCTCAGCGAGAGAAGGCCAAAATGAACACTTCATGCAGAACTCCTGTATTTTGATGAAAACTCACTGAAATCCACCTGTAACTTCAAGTTTATGTATCTTTCTATGCTTTCAGGTTGAAACTTGACTTAAAACTCACTTTGAACAAAAGTTATGGCTGTTTTGTGTCACAGGTCACAAATAGTGTTTTCTCAGCGAGAGAAGGCCAAAATGAACACTTCATGCATAACTCCTGTTTTTTGATGAAAACTCACTGAAATCAAGCTGTAACTTCAAGTTTATGCATCTTTCTATGCTTTCAGGTTGAAACTTGACTGAAAACTCACTTTGAACAAAAGTTATGGCATTTTTGTGTCACAGGTCACAAATAGCTTTTTCTCAGCGAGAGAAGGCCAAAATGAACACTTCATGCAGAACTCCTGCATTTTGAGGAAAACTCACTGAAATCCACCTGTAACTTCAAGTTTATGCATCTTTCTATGCTTTCAGGTTGAAACTTGACTGAAAACTCACTTTGAACAAAAGTTATGGCTGTTTTGTGTCACAGGTCACAAATAGTGTTTTCTCAGCGAGAGAAGGCCAAAATGAACACTTCAAGCATAACTCCTGTTTTTTGATTAAAACTCACTGAAATCAAGCTGTAACTTCAAGTTTATGCATCTTTCTATGCTTTCAGGTTGAAACTTGACTGAAAAGTCACTTTGAACAAAAGTTATGGAATTTTTGTGTCACAGGTCACAAATAGCGTTTTCTCAGCGAGAGAAGGCCAAAATGAACACTTAATGCAGAACTCCTGTATTTTGAGGAAAACTCACTGAAATCCACCTGTAACTTCAAGTTTATGCATCTTTCTATGCTTTCAGGTTGAAACTTGACTGAAAACTCACTTTGAACAAAAGTTATGGCATTTTTTTGTCACAGGTCACAAATAGTGTTTTCTCAGCGAGAGAAGGCCAAAATGAACACTTCATGCAGAACTCCTGTATTTTGAGGAAAACTCACTGAAATCCACCTGTAACTTCAAGTTTATGCATCTTTCTATGCTTTCAGGTTGAAACTTGACTGAAAACTCACTTTGAACAAAAGTTATGGCTGTTTTGTGTCACAGGTCACAAATAGTGTTTTCTCAGCGAGAGAAGGCCAAAATGAACACTTCATGCATAACTCCTGTTTTTTGATGAAAACTCACTGAAGTCAAGCTGTAACTTCAAGTTTATGCATCTGTCTATGCTTTCAGGTTGAAACTTGACTGAAAACTCACTTTGAACAAAAGTTATGGCATTTTTGTGTCACAGGTCACAAATAGCGTTTTCTCAGCGAGAGAAGGCCAAAATGAACACTTCATTCAGAACTCCTGTTTTTTGATGAAAACTCACAGAAATCAAGCTGTAACTTCAAGTTTATGCATCTTTCTATAATTTCAGGTTGAAACTTGACTGAAAACTCACTTTGAACAAAGGTTATGGCATTTTTGTGTCACAGGTCACAAATAGTGTTTTCTCAGCGAGAGAAGGCCAAAATTAACACTTCATGCAGAACTACTGTATTTTGAAGAAAACTCACTGAAATCCACCTGTAACTTCAAGTTCATGCACCTTTCTATGCTTTCAGGTTCAAACTTGACTGAAAAATCACTTTGAACAACAATTATGGCATTTTTGTGTCACAGGTCACAAATAGCGTTTTCTCAGCGAGAAAAGGCCAAAATGAACACTTCATGCAGAACTCCTGTATGTTGATGAAAACTCACTGAAATCCACCTGTAACTTCAAGTTTAAGCATCTTTCTATGCTTTCAGGTTGAAACTTGACTGAAAACTCACTTTGAACAAAAATTATGGCTGTTTTGTGTCACAGGTCACAAAGAGTGTTTTCTCAGCGAGAGAAGGCCAAAATGAACACTTCATGCATAACTCCTGTTTTTTGATGAAAACTCACTGAAATCCAGCTGTAACTTGAAATTCATGCATCTTTCTATGCTTTCAGGTTGAAACTTGACTGAAAACTCACTTTGAACAAAAGTTATGGCATTTTTGTGTCACAGGTCACAAATAGCGTTTTCTCAGCGAGAGAAGGCCAAAATGAACACTTCATGCAGAACTCCTTTATTTTGAGGAAAACTCACTGAAATCCACCTGTAACTTCAAGTTTATGCATCTTTCTATGCTTTCAGGTTGAAACTTGACTGAAAACTCACTTTGAACAAAAGTTATGGCTGTTTTGTGTCACAGGTCACAAATAGTGTTTTCTCAGCGAGAGAAGGCAAAAATGAACACTTCATGCATAACTCCTGTTTTTTGATGAAAACTCACTGAAATCAAGCTGTAACTTCAAGTTTATGCATCTTTCTATGCTTTCAGGTTGAAACTTGACTGAAAACTCACTTTGAACAAAAGTTATGGCATTTTTGTGTCACAGGTCACAAATAGCGTTTTCTCAGCGAGAGAAGGCCAAAATGAACACTTCATGCAGAACTACTGTATTTTGAGGAAAACTCACTGAAATCCACCTGTAACTTCAAGTTTATGCATCTTTCTATGCTTTCAGGTTGAAACTTGACTGAAAACTCACTTTGAACAAAAGTTATGGCTGTTTTGTGTCACAGGTCACAAATAGTGTTTTCTCAGCGAGAGAAGGCCAAAATGAACACTTCATGCAGAACTCTTGTATTTTGAGGAAAACTCACTGAAATCCACCTGTAACTTCAAGTTTATGCATCTTTCTATGCTTTCAGGTTGAAACTTGACTGAAAACTCACTTTGAACAAAAGTTATGGCTGTTTTGTGTCACAGGTTACAAATAGTGTTTTCTCAGCGAGAGAAGGCCAAAATGAACACTTCATGCAGAACTCCTGTATTTTGAGGAAAACTCACTGAAATCCACCTGTAACTTCAAGTTTATGCATCTTTCTATGCTTTCAGGTAGAAACTTGACTGAAAACTCACTTTTAAAAAAAGTTATGGCATTTTTGTGTCACAGGTCACAAATAGCGTTTTCTCAGCGAGAGAAGGCCAAAATGAACACTTCATTCAGAACTCCTGTTTTTTGATGAAAACTCACTGAAATCAAGCTGTAACTTGAAGTTCATGCATCTTTCTATGCTTTCAGGTTGAAACTTGACTGAAAACTCACTTTGAACAAAAGTTATGGCATTTTTGTGTCACAGGTCACAAATAGCGTTTTCTCAGCGAGAGAAGGCCAAAATGAACACTTCATGCAGAACTCCTGTATTTTGAGGAAAACTCACTGAAATCCACCTGTAACTTCAAGTTTATGCATCTTTCTATGCTTTCAGGTTGAAACTTGACTGAAAACTCACTTTGAACAAAAGTTATGGCTGTTTTGTGTCACAGGTCACAAATAGTGTGTTCTCAGCGAGAGAAGGCAAAAATGAACACTTCATGAATAACTCCTGTTTTTTGATGAAAACTCACTGAAATCAAGCTGTAACTTCAAGTTTATGCATCTTTCTATGCTTTCAGGTTGAAACTTGACTGAAAACTCACTTTGAACAAAAGTTATGGCATTTTTGTGTCACAGGTCACAAATAGCGTTTTCTCAGCAAAAGAAGGCCAAAATGAACACTTCATGCAGAACTCCTGTATTTTGAGGAAAACTCACTGAAATCCACCTGTAACTTCAAGTTTATGCATCTTTCTATGCTTTCAGGTTGAAACTTGACTGAAAACTCACTTTGAACAAAAGTTATGGCTGTTTTGTGTCACAGGTCACAAATAGTGTTTTCTCAGCGAGAGAAGGCCAAAATGAACACTTCATGCAGAACTCTTGTATTTTGAGGAAAACTCACTGAAATCCACCTGTAACTTCAAGTTTATGCATCTTTCTATGCTTTCAGGTTGAAACTTGACTGAAAACTCACTTTGAACAAAAGTTATGGCTGTTTTGTGTCACAGGTCACAAATAGTGTTTTCTCAGCGAGAGAAGGCGAAAATGAACACTTCATGCAGAACTCCTGTATTTTGAGGAAAACTCACTGAAATCCACCTGTAACTTCAAGTTTATGCATCTTTCTATGCTTTCAGGTTGAAACTTGACTGAAAACTCACTTTAAAAAAAAGTTATGGCATTTTTGTGTCACAGGTCACAAATAGCGTTTTCTCAGCGAGAGAAGGCCAAAATGAGCACTTCATGCAGAACTCCTGTATTTTGATGAAAACTCACTGAAATCCACCAGTAACTTCAAGTTTATGTATCTTTCTATGCTTTCAGGTTGAAACTTGACTTAAAACTCACTTTGAAGAAAAGTTATGGCTGTTTTGTGTCACAGGTCACAAATAGTGTTTTCTCAGCGAGAGAAGGCGAAAATGAACACTTCATGCATAACTCCTGTTTTTTGATGAAAACTCACTGAAATCAAGCTGTAACTTCAAGTTTATGCATCTTTCTATGCTTTCAGTTTGAAATTTGACTGAAAACTCACTTTTAAAAAAAGTTATGGCTGTTTTGTGTCGCAGGTCACAAATAGCTTTTTCTCAGCGAGAGAAGGCCAAAATGAAGACTTCATGCAGAACTCCTGTTTTTTGATGAAAACCCACTGAAATCCACCTGTAACTTCAAGTTTATGCATCTTTTTATGCTTTCAGGTTGAAACTTGACTGAAATTTCACTTTGAACAAAAGTTATGGCTGTTTTGTGTCACAGGTCACAAATAGTGTTTTCTCAGCGAGAGAAGGCCAAAATGAACACTTCATGCATAACTCCTGTTTTTTGATGAAAACTCACTGAAATCAAGCTGTAACTTCAAGTTTATGCATTTTTCTATGCTTTCAGGTTGAAACTTGACTGAAAATTCACTTTGAACAAAAGTTATGGCATTTTTGTGTCACAGGTCACAAATAGCGTTTTCTCAGCGAGAGAAGGCCAACACGAACACTTCATGCAGAACTCCTGTATTTTGATGAAAACTCACTGAAATCCACCTGTAACTTCAAGTTTATGCATCTTTCTATGCTTTCAGGTTGAAACATGACTGAAAACTCACTTTGAACAAAAGTTATGGCTGTTTTGTGTCACAGGTCACAAATAGCGTTTTCTCAGCAAGAGAAGGCCAAAATGAACACTTCATGCATAACTCTTGTTTTTTGATGAAAACTCACAGAAATCAAACTGTAACTTCAAGTTTATGCATCTTTCTATGCTTTCAGGTTGAAACTTGACTGAAAACTCACTTTGAACAAAAGTTATGGCTGTTTTGTTTCACAGGTCACAAATAGTGTTTTCTAAGCGAGAGAAGGCCAAAATGAACACTTCATGCATAACTCCTGTTTTTTGATGAAAACTCACTGAAATCCAGCTGTAACTTGAAGTTCATGCATCTTTCTATGCTTTCAGGTTGAAACTTGACTGAAAACTCACTTTGAACAAAAGTTATGGCATTTTTGTGTCACAGGTCACAAATAGCGTTTTCTCAGCGAGAGAAGGCCAAAATGAACACTTCATGCAGAACTCCTGTATTTTGAGGAAAACTCACTGAAATCCACCTGTAACTTTAAGTTTATGCATCTTTCTATGCTTTCAGGTTGAAACTTGACTGAAAACTCACTTTGAACAAAAGTTATGGCATTTTTGTGTCACAGGTCACAAATAGCGTTTTCTCAGCGAGAGAAGGCCAAAATGAACACTTCATGCAGAACTCCTGTTTTTTGATGAAAACTCACTGAAATCAAGCTGTAACTTCAAGTTTATGCATCTTTCTATGCTTTCAGGTTGAAACTTGACTGAAAACTCACTTTGAACAAAAGTTATGGCATTTTTGTGTCACAGGTCACAAATAGCGTTTTCTCAGGGAGAGAAGGCCAAAATGAACACTTCATGCAGAACTCCTGTATTTTGAGGAAAACTCACTGAAATCCACCTGTAATTTCAAGTTTATGCATCTTTCTATGCTTTCAGGTTGAAACTTGACTGAAAACTCACTTTGAACAAAAGTTATGGCTGTTTTGTGTCACAGGTCACAAATAGTGTTTTCTCAGCGAGAGAAGGCCAAAATGAACACTTCATGCAGAACTCTTGTATTTTGAGGAAAACTCACTGAAATCCACCTGTAACTTCAAGTTTATGCATCTTTCTTTGCTTTCAGGTTGAAACTTGACTGAAAACTCACTTTGAACAAAAGTTATGGCTGTTTTGTGTCACAGGTTACAAATAGTGTTTTCTCAGCGAGAGAAGGCCAAAATGAACACTTCATGCAGAATTCCTGTATTTTGAGGAAAACTCACTGAAATCCACCTGTAACTTCAAGTTTATGCATCTTTCTATGCTTTCAGGTTGAAACTTGACTGAAAACTCACTTTTAAAAAAAGTTATGGCATTTTTGTGTCACAGGTCACAAATAGCGTTTTCTCAGCGAGAGAAGGCCAAAATGAACACTTCATGCAGAACTCCTGTATTTTGATGAAAACTCACTGAAATCCACCAGTAACTTCAAGTTTATGTATCTTTCTATGCTTTCAGGTTGAAACTTGACTTAAAACTCACTTTGAAGAAAAGTTATGGCTGTTTTGTGTCACAGGTCACAAATAGTGTTTTCTCAGCGAGAGAAGGCGAAAATGAACACTTCATGCATAACTCCTGTTTTTTGATGAAAACTCACTGAAATCAAGCTGTAACTTCAAGTTTATGCATCTTTCTATGCTTTCAGTTTGAAATTTGACTGAAAACTCACTTTTAAAAAAAGTTATGGCTGTTTTGTGTCGCAGGTCACAAATAGCTTTTTCTCAGCGAGAGAAGGCCAAAATGAAGACTTCATGCAGAACTCCTGTTTTTTGATGAAAACCCACTGAAATCCACCTGTAACTTCAAGTTTATGCATCTTTCTATGCTTTCAGGTTGAAACTTGACTGAAATTTCACTTTGAACAAAAGTTATGGCTGTTTTGTGTCACTGGTCACAAATAGTGTTTTCTCAGCGAGAGAAGGCCAAAATGAACACTTCATGCATAACTCCTGTTTTTTGATGAAAACTCACTGAAATCAAGCTGTAACTTCAAGTTTATGCATCTTTCTATGCTTTCAGGTTGAAACTTGACTGAAAACTCACTTTGAACAAAAGTTATGGCATTTTTGTGTCACAGGTCACAAATAGCGTTTTCTCAGCGAGAGAAGGCCAAAACGAACACTTCATGCAGAACTCCTGTATTTTGATGAAAACTCACTGAAATCCACCTGTAACTTAAAGTTTATGCATCTTTCTATGCTTTCAGGTTGAAACATGACTGAAAACTCACTTTGAACAAAAGTTATGGCTGTTTTGTGTCACAGGTCACAAATAGTGTTTTCTCAGCAAGAGAAGGCCAAAATGAACACTTCATGCATAACTCTTGTTTTTTGATGAAAACTCACAGAAATCAAACTGTAACTTCAAGTTTATGCATCTTTCTATGCTTTCAGGTTGAAACTTGACTGAAAACTCACTTTGAACAAAAGTTATGGCTGTTTTGTTTCACAGGTCACAAATAGTGTTTTCTCAGCGAGAGAAGGCCAAAATGAACACTTCATGCAGAACTCCTGTATTTTGAGGAAAACTCACTGAAATCCACCTGTAACTTAAAGTTTATGCATCTTTCTATGCTTTCAGGTTGAAACTTGACTGAAAACTCACTTTGATCAAAAGTTATGGCTGTTTTGTGTCACAGGTCACAAATAGTGTTTTCTCAGCGAGAGAAGGCCAAAATGAACACTTCATGCATAACTCCTGTTTTTTGATGAAAACTCACAGAAATCAAGCTGTAACTTCAAGTTTATGCATCTTTCTATGCTTTCAGGTTGAAACTTGACTGAAAACTCACTTTGAACAAAGGTTATGGCATTTTTGTGTCACAGGTCACAAATAGTGTTTTCTCAGCGAGAGAAGGCCAAAATGAACACTTCATGCAGAACTACTGTATTTTGAAGAAAACTCACTGAAATCCACCTGTAACTTCAAGTTTATGCATCTTTCTATGCTTTCAGGTTCAAACTTGACTAAAAAATCACTTTGAACAAAAGTTATGGCATTTTTGTGTCACAGGTCACAAATAGCGTTTTCTCAGCGAGAGAAGGCCAAAATGAACACTTCATGCAGAACTCCTGTATTTTGATGAAAACTCACTGAAATCCACCTGTAACTTCAAGTTTATGCATCTTTCTATGCTTTCAGGTTGAAACTTGACTGAAAACTCACTTTGAACAAAAATTATGGCGGTTTTGTGTCACAGGTCACAAATAGTGTTTTCTCAGCGAGAGAAGGCCAAAATGAACACTTCATGCATAACTCCTGTTTTTTGATGAAAACTCACTGAAATCCAGCTGTAACTTGAAGTTCATGCATCTTTCTATGCTTTCAGGTTGAAACTTGACTGAAAACTCACTTTGAACAAAAGTTATGGCATTTTTGTGTCACAGGTCACAAAAAGCGTTTTCTCAGCGAGAGAAGGCCAAAATGAACACTTCATGCATAACTCCTGTATTTTGAGGAAAACTCACTGAAATCCACCTGTAACTTCAAGTTTATGCATCTTTCTATGCTTTCAGGTTGAAACTTGACTGAAAACTCACTTTGAACAAAAGTTATGGCTGTTTTGTGTCACAGGTCACAAATAGTGTTTTCTCAGCGAGAGAAGGCCAAAATGAACACTTCATGCATAACTCCTGTTTTTTGATGAAAACTCACAGAAATCAAGCTGTAACTTCAAGTTTATGCATCTTTCTATGCTTTCAGGTTGAAACTTGACTGAAAACTCACTTTGAACAAAGGTTATGGCATTTTTGTGTCACAGGTCACAAATAGTGTTTTCTCAGCGAGAGAAGACCAAAATGAACACTTCATGCAGAACTCCTGTATTTTGATGAAAACTCACTGAAATCCACCTGTAACTTCAAGTTTATGCATCTTTCTATGCTTTCAGGTTGAAACTTGACTGAAAACTCACTTTGAACAAAAGTTATGGCATTTTTGTGTCACAGGTCACAAATAGCGTTTTCTCAGCGAGAGAAGGCCAAAATGAACACTTCATGCAAAACTCCTGTATTTTGAGGAAAACTCACTGAAATCCACCTGTAACTTCAAGTTTATGCATCTTTCTATGCTTTCAGGTTGAAACTTGACTGAAAACTCACTTTGAACAAAAGTTATGGCTGTTTTGTGTCACAGGTCACAAATAGTGTTTTCTCAGCGAGAGAAGGCCAAAATGAACACTTCATGCATAACTCCTGTTTTTTGATGAAAACTCACTGAAATCCAGCTGTAACTTGAAGTTCATGCATCTTTCTATGCTTTCAGGTTGAAACTTGACTGAAAACTCACTTTGAACAAAAGTTATGGCATTTTTGTGTCACAGGTCACAAATAGCGTTTTCTCAGCGAGAGAAGGCCAAAATGAACACTTCATGCATAACTCCTGTATTTTGAGGAAAACTCACTGAAATCCACCTGTAACTTCAAGTTTATGCATCTTTCTATGCTTTCAGGTTGAAACTTGACTGAAAACTCACTTTGAACAAAAGTTATGGCTGTTTTGTGTCACAGGTCACAAATAGTGTTTTCTCAGCGAGAGAAGGCCAAAATGAACACTTCATGCATAACTCCTGTTTTTTGATGAAAACTCACAGAAATCAAGCTGTAACTTCAAGTTTATGCATCTTTCTATGCTTTCAGGTTGAAACTTGACTGAAAACTCACTTTGAACAAAGGTTATGGCATTTTTGTGTCACAGGTCACAAATAGTGTTTTCTCAGCGAGAGAAGGCCAAAATGAACACTTCATGCAGAACTCCTGTATTTTGATGAAAACTCACTGAAATCCACCTGTAACTTCAAGTTTATGCATCTTTCTATGCTTTCAGGTTGAAACTTGACTGAAAACTCACTTTGAACAAAAGTTATGGCTGTTTTGTGTCACAGGTCACAAATAGCGTTTTCTCAGCAAGAGAAGGCCAAAATGAACACTTCATGCAAAACTCCTGTATTTTGAGGAAAACTCACTGAAATCCACCTGTAACTTCAAGTTTATGCATCTTTCTATGCTTTCAGGTTGAAACTTGACTGAAAACTCACTTTGAACAAAAGTTATGGCTGTTTTGTGTCACAGGTCACAAATAGTGTTTTCTCAGCGAGAGAAGGCAAAAATGAACACTTCATGCATAACTCCTGTTTTTTGATGAAAACTCACTGAAATCCACCTGTAACTTCAAGTTTATGCATCTTTCTATGCTTTCAGGTTGAAACTTGACTGAAAACTCACTTTGAACAAAAGTTATGGCATTTTTGTGTCACAGGTCACAAATAGTGTTTTCTCAGCGAGAGAAGGCCAAAATGAACACTTCATGCAGAACTCTTGTATTTTGAGGAAAACTCACTGAAATCCACCTGTAACTTCAAGTTTATGCATCTTTCTATGCTTTCAGGTTGAAACTTGACTGAAAACTCACTTTGAACAAAAGTTATGGCTGTTTTGTGTCACAGGTTACAAATAGTGTTTTCTCAGCGAGAGAAGGCCAAAATGAACACTTCATGGAGAACTCCTGTATTTTGAGGAAAACTCACTGAAATCCACCTGTAACTTCAAGTTTATGCATCTTTCTATGCTTTCAGGTTGAAACTTGACTGAAAACTCACTTTTAAAAAAAGTTATGGCATTTTTGTGTCACAGGTCACAAATAGTGTTTTCTCAGCGAGAGAAGGCCAAAATGAACACTTCATGCAGAACTCCTGTATTTTGATGAAAACTCACTGAAATCCACCAGTAACTTCAAGTTTATGTATCTTTCTATGCTTTCAGGTTGAAACTTGACTTAAAACTCACTTTGAACAAAAGTTATGGCTGTTTTGTGTCACAGGTCACAAATAGTATTTTCTCAGCGAGAGAAGGCCAAAATGAACACTTCATGCAGAACTCCTGTTTTTTGATGAAAACTCACTGAAATCAAGCTGTAACTTCAAGTTTATGCATCTTTCTATGCTTTCAGGTTGAAACTTGACTGAAAACTCACTTTGAATAAAAGTTATGGCTGTTTTGTGTCACAGGTCACAAATAGTGTTTTCTCAGCGAGAGAAAGCCAAAATGAACACTTCATGCATAACTCCTGATTTTTGATGAAAACTCACTGAAATCAAGCTGTAACTTCAAGTTTATGCATCTTTCTATGCTTTCAGGTTGAAACTTGACTGAAAACTCACTTTGAACAAAAGTTATGGAATTTTTGTGTCACAGGTCACAAATAGCGTTTTCTCAGCGAGAGAAGGCCAAAATGAACACTTAATGCAGAACTCCTGTATTTTGATGAAAACTCACTGAAATCCACCTGTAACTTCAAGTTTATGCATCTTTCTATGCTTTCAGGTTGAAACTTGACTGAAAACTCACTTTGAACAAAAGTTATGGCTGTTTTGTGTCACAGGTCACAAATAGTGTTTTCTCAGCGAGAGAAGGCCAAAATGAACACTTCATGCATAACTCCTGTTTTTTGATGAAAACTCACTGAAATCAAGCTGTAACTTCAAGTTTATGCATCTTTCTATGCTTTCAGGTTGAAACTTGACTGAAAACTCACTTTGAACAAAAGTTATGGCATTTTTTTGTCACAGGTCACAAATAGCTTTTTCTCAGCGAGAGAAGGCCAAAATGAACACTTCATGCAGAACTCCTGTATTTTGAGGAAAACTCACTGAAATCCAGCTGTAACTTCAAGTTTATGCATCTTTCTATGCTTTCAGGTTGAAACTTGACTGAAAACTCACTTTGAACAAAAGTTATGGCTGTTTTGTGTCACAGGTCACAAATAGTGTTTTCTCAGTGAGAGAAGGCCAAAATGAACACTTCATGCAGAACTCCTGTTTTTTGATGAAAACTCACTGAAGTCAAGCTGTAACTTCAAGTTTACTCATCTGTCTATGCTTTCAGGTTGAAACTTGACTGAAAACTCACTTTGAACTAAAGTTATGGCATTTTTGTGTCACAGGTCACAAATAGCGTTTTCTCAGCGAGAGAAGGCCAAAATGAACACTTCATGCAGAACTCCTCTTTTTTGATGAAAACTCACAGAAATCAAGCTGTAACTTCAAGTTTATGCATCTTTCTATGCTTTCAGGTTGAAACTTGACTGAAAACTCACTTTGAACAAAGGTTATGGCATTTTTGTGTCACAGGTCACAAATAGTGTTTTCTCAGCGAGAGAAGGCCAAAATGAACACTTCATGCAGAACTCCTGTATTTTGATGAAAACTCACTGAAATCCACCTGTAACTTCAAGTTTATGCATCTTTCTATGCTTTCAGGTTGAAACTTGACTGAAAACTCACTTTGAACAAAAGTTATGGCTGTTTTGTGTCACAGGTCACAAATAGCGTTTTCTCAGCGAGAGAAGGCCAAAATGAACACTTCATGCAAAACTCCTGTATTTTGAGGAAAACTCACTGAAATCCACCTGTAACTTCAAGATTATGCATCTTTCTATGCTTTCAGGTTGAAACTTGACTGAAAACTCACTTTGAACAAAAGTTATGGCTGTTTTGTGTCACAGGTCACAAATAGTGTTTTCTCAGCGAGAGAAGGCAAAAATGAACACTTCATGCATAACTCCTGTTTTTTGATGAAAACTCACTGAAATCCACCTGTAACTTCAAGTTTATGCATCTTTCTATGCTTTCAGGTTGAAACTTGACTGAAAACTCACTTTGAACAAAAGTTATGGCTGTTTTGTGTCACAGGTCACAAATAGTGTTTTCTCAGCGAGAGAAGGCCAAAATGAACACTTCATGCAGAACTCTTGTATTTTGAGGAAAACTCACTGAAATCCACCTGTAACTTCAAGTTTATGCATCTTTCTATGCTTTCAGGTTGAAACTTGACTGAAAACTCACTTTGAACAAAAGTTATGGCTGTTTTTTGTCACAGGTTACAAATAGTGTTTTCTCAGCGAGAGAAGGCCAAAATGAACACTTCATGGAGAACTCCTGTATTTTGAGGAAAACTCACTGAAATCCACCTGTAACTTCAAGTTTATGCATCTTTCTATGCTTTCAGGTTGAAACTTGACTGAAAACTCACTTTTAAAAAAAGTTATGGCATTTTTGTGTCACAGGTCACAAATAGCGTTTTCTCAGCGAGAGAAGGCCAAAATGAACACTTCATGCAGAACTCCTGTATTTTGATGAAAACTCACTGAAATCCACCAGTAACTTCAAGTTTATGTATCTTTCTATGCTTTCAGGTTGAAACTTGACTGAAAACTCACTTTGAACAAAAGTTATGGCTGTTTTGTGTCACAGGTCACAAATAGTGTTTTCTCAGCGAGAGAAAGCCAAAATGAACACTTCATGCATAACTCCTGATTTTTGATGAAAACTCACTGAAATCAAGCTGTAACTTCAAGTTTATGCATCTTTCTATGCTTTCAGGTTGAAACTTGACTGAAAACTCACTTTGAACAAAAGTTATGGAATTTTTGTGTCACAGGTCACAAATAGCGTTTTCTCAGCGAGAGAAGGCCAAAATGAACACTTCATGCAGAACTCCTGTATTTTGAGGAAAACTCACTGAAATCCACCTGTAACTTCAAGTTTATGCATCTTTCTATGCTTTCAGGTTGAAACTTGACTGAAAACTCACTTTGAACAAAAGTTATGGCTGTTTTGTGTCACAGGTCACAAATAGTGTTTTCTCAGCGAGAGAAGGCCAAAATGAACACTTCATGCATAACTCCTGTTTTTTGATGAAAACTCACTGAAATCAAGCTGTAACTTCAAGTTTATGCATCTTTCTATGCTTTCAGGTTGAAACTTGACTGAAAACTCACTTTGAACAAAAGTTATGGCATTTTTTTGTCACAGGTCACAAATAGCTTTTTCTCAGCGAGAGAAGGCCAAAATGAACACTTCATGCAGAACTCCTGTATTTTGAGGAAAACTCACTGAAATCCAGCTGTAACTTCAAGTTTATGCATCTTTCTATGCTTTCAGGTTGAAACTTGACTGAAAACTCACTTTGAACAAAAGTTATGGCTGTTTTGTGTCACAGGTCACAAATAGTGTTTTCTCAGTGAGAGAAGGCCAAAATGAACACTTCATGCAGAACTCCTGTTTTTTGATGAAAACTCACTAAAGTCAAGCTGTAACTTCAAGTTTACTCATCTGTCTATGCTTTCAGGTTGAAACTTGACTGAAAACTCACTTTGAACAAAAGTTATGGCATTTTTGTGTTACAGGTCACAAATAGCGTTTTCTCAGCGAGAGAAGGCCAAAATGAACACTTCATGCAGAACTCCTCTTTTTTGATGAAAACTCACTGAAATCAAGCTGAAACTTCAAGTTTATGCATCTTTCTATGCTTTCAGGTTGAAACTTGACTGAAAACTCACTTTGAACAAAAGTTATGGCATTTTTGTGTCACAGGTCACAAATAGCGTTTTCTCAGCGAGAGAAGGCAAAAATGAACACTTCATGCATAACTCCTGTTTTTTGATGAAAACTCACTGAAATCCACCTGTAACTTCAAGTTTATGCATCTTTCTATGCTTTCAGGTTGAAACTTGACTGAAAACTCACTTTGAACAAAAGTTATGGCTGTTTTGTGTCACAGGTCACAAATAGTGTTTTCTCAGCGAGAGAAGGCCAAAATGAACACTTCATGCAGAACTCCTGTATTTTGAGGAAAACTCACTGAAATCCACCTGTAACTTCAAGTTTATGCATCTTTCTATGCTTTCAGGTTGAAACTTGACTGAAAACTCACTTTGAACAAAAGTTATGTCATTTTTGTGTCACAGGTCACAAATAGCGTTTTCTCAGCGAGAGAAGGCCAAAATGAACACTTCATGCAGAACTCCTGTATTTTGATGAAAACTCACTGAAATCCACCTGTAACTTCAAGTTTATGCATCTTTCTATGCTTTCAGGTTGAAACTTGACTGAAAACTCACTTTGAACAAAAGTTATGGCTGTTTTGTGTCACAGGTCACAAATAGTGTTTTCTCAGCGAGAGAAGGCCAAAATGAACACTTCATGCATAACTCCTGTTTTTTGATGAAAACTCACTGAAATCAATCTGTAACTTCAAGTTTATGCATCTTTCTATGCTTTCAGGTTGAAACTTGACTGAAAACTAACTTTGAACAAAAGTTATGGCATTTTTGTGTCACAGGTCACAAATAGCGTTTTCTCAGCGAGAGAAGGCCAAAATGAACACTTCATGCAGAACTCCTGTATTTTGAGGAAAACTCACTGAAATCCACCTGTAACTTCAAGTTTATGCATCTTTCTATGCTTTCAGGTTGAAACTTGACTGAAAACTCACTTTGAACAAAAGTTATGGCTGTTTTGTGTCACATGTCACAAATAGTGTTTTCTCAGCGAGAGAAGGCCAAAATGAACACTTCATGCAGAACTCCTGTTTTTTGATGAAAACTCACTGAAATCAAGCTGTAACTTCAAGTTTATGCATCTTTCTATGCTTTCAGGTTGAAACTTGACTGAAAACTCACTTTGAACAAAAGTTATGGCTGTTTTGTGTCACAGGTCACAAATAGTGTTTTCTCAGCGAGAGAAGGCAAAAATGAACACTTCATGCAGAACTCCTGTTTTTTGATGAAAACTCACTGAAATCAAGCTGTAACTTCAAGTTTATGCATCTTTCTATGCTTTCAGGTTGAAACTTGACTGAAAACTCACTTTGAACAAAAGTTATGGCATTTTTGTGTCACAGTTCACAAATAGTGTTTTCTCAGCGAGAGAAGGCCAAAATGAACACTTCATGCAGAACTCCTGTATTTTGAGGAAAACTCACTGAAATCCACCTGTAACTTCAAGTTTATGCATCTTTCTATGCTTTCAGGTTGAAACTTGACTGAAAACTCACTTTGAACAAAAGTTATGGCTGTTTTGTGTCACAGGTCACAAATAGTGTTTTCTCAGCGAGAGAAGGCCAAAATGAACACTTCATGCAGAACTCCTGTATTTTGAGGAAATTTCACTGAAATCCACCTGTAACTTCAAGTTTATGCATCTTTCTATGCTTTCAGGTTGAAACTTGACTGAAAACTCACTTTGAACAAAAGTTATGGCATTTTTGTGTCACAGGTCACAAATAGCGTTTTCTCAGCGAGAGAAGGCCAAAATGAACACTTCATGCAGAACTCCTGTATTTTGATGAAAACTCACTGAAATCCACCTGTAACTTCAAGTTTATGCATCTTTCTATGCTTTCAGGTTGAAACTTGACTGAAAACTCACTTTGAACAAAAGTTATGGCTGTTTTGTGTCACAGGTCACAAATAGTGTTTTCTCAGCGAGAGAAGGCCAAAATGAACACTTCATGCATAACTCCTGTTTTTTGATGAAAACTCACTGAAAGCAAGCTGTAACTTCAAGTTTATGCATCTTTCTATGCTTTCAGGTTGAAACTTGACTGAAAACTCACTTTGAACAAAAGTTATGGCATTTTTGTGTCACAGGTCACAAATAGCGTTTTCTCAGCGAGAGAAGGCCAAAATGAACACTTCATGCAGAACTCCTGTATTTTGAGGAAAACTCACTGAAATCCACCTGTAACTTCAAGTTTATGCATCTTTCTACGCTTTCAGGTTGAAACTTGACTGAAAACTCACTTTGAACAAAAGTTATGGCATTTTTGTGTCACAGGTCACAAATAGCGTTTTCTCAGCGAGAGAAGGCCAAAATGAACACTTCATGCAGAACTCCTGTATTTTGAGGAAAACTCACTGAAATCCACCTGTAACTTCAAGTTTATGCATCTTTCTATGCTTTCAGGTTGAAACTTGACTGAAAACTCACTTTGAACAAAAGTTATGGCTGTTTTGTGTCACAGGTCACAAATAGTGTTTTCTCAGCGAGAGAAGGCTAAAATGAACACTTCATGCAGAACTCCTGTTTTTTGATGAAAACTCACTGAAATCAAGCTGTAACTTCAAGTTTATGCATCTTTCTATGCTTTCAGGTTGAAACTTGACTGAAAACTCACTTTGAACAAAAGTTATGGCTGTTTTGTGTCACAGGTCACAAATAGTGTTTTCTCAGCGAGAGAAGGCAAAAATGAACACTTCATGCAGAACTCCTGTTTTTTGATGAAAACTCACTGAAATCAAGCTGTAACTTCAAGTTTATGCATCTTTCTATGCTTTCAGGTTGAAACTTGACTGAAAACTCACTTTGAACAAAAGTTATGGCATTTTTGTGTCACAGGTCACAAATAGCGTTTTCTCAGCGAGAGAAGGCCAAAATGAACACTTCATGCAGAACTCCTGTATTTTGATGAAAACTCACTGAAATCCACCTGTAACTTCAAGTTTATGCATCTTTCTATGCTTTCAGGTTGAAACTTGACTGAAAACTCACTTTGAACAAAAGTTATGGCTGTTTTGTGTCACAGGTCACAAATAGTGTTTTCTCAGCGAGAGAAGGCCAAAATGAACACTTCATGCAGAACTCCTGTATTTTGAGGAAAACTCACTGAAATCCACCTGTAACTTCAAGTTTATGCATCTTTCTATGCTTTCAGGTTGAAACTTGACTGAAAACTCACTTTGAACAAAAGTTATGGCATTTTTGTGTCACAGGTCACAAATAGCGTTTTCTCAGCGAGAGAAGGCCAAAATGAACACTTCATGCAGAACTCCTGTATTTTGATGAAAACTCACTGAAATCCACCTGTAACTTCAAGTTTATGCATCTTTCTATGCTTTCAGGTTGAAACTTGACTGAAAACTCACTTTGAACAAAAGTTATGGCTGTTTTGTGTCACAGGTCACAAATAGCGTTTTCTCAGCGAGAGAAGGCCAAAATGAACACTTCATGCAGAACTCCTGTTTTTTGATGAAAACTCACTGAAATCAAGCTGAAACTTCAAGTTTATGCATCTTTCTATGCTTTCAGGTTGAAACTTGACTGAAAACTCACTTTGAACAAAAGTTATGGCATTTTTGTGTCACAGGTCACAAATAGTGTTTTCTCAGCGAGAGAAGGCTAAAATGAACACTTCATGCAGAACTCCTGTTTTTTGATGAAAACTCACTGAAAGCAAGCTGTAACTTCAAGTTTATGCATCTTTCTATGCTTTCAGGTTGAAACTTGACTGAAAACTCACTTTGAACAAAAGTTATGGCATTTTTGTGTCACAGGTCACAAATAGAGTTTTCTCAGCGAGAGAAGGCCAAAATGAACACTTCATGCAGAACTCCTGTTTTTTGATGAAAACTCACTGAAATCCACCTTTAACTTCAAGTTTATGCATCTTTCTATGCTTTTTGGTTGAAACTTGACTGAAAACTCACTTTGAACAAAAGTTATGGCTGTTTTGTGTCACAGGTCACAAATAGTGTTTTCTCAGCGAGAGAAGGCCAAAATGAACACTTCATGCAGAACTCCTGTATTTTGAGGAAAACTCACTGAAATCCACCTGTAACTTCAAGTTTATGCATCTTTCTATGCTTTCAGGTTGAAACTTGACTGAAAACTCACTTTGAACAAAAGTTATGGCTGTTTTGTGTCACAGGTCACAAATAGCGTTTTCTCAGCGAGAGAAGGCCAAAATGAACACTTCATGCAGAACTCCTGTTTTTTGATGAAAACTCACTGAAATCAAGCTGTAACTTCAAGTTTATGCATCTTTCTATGCTTTCAGGTTGAAACTTGACTGAAAACTCACTTTGAACAAAAGTTATGGCTGTTTTGTGTCACAGGTCACAAATAGCGTTTTCTCAGCGAGAGAAGGCCAAAATGAACACTTCATGCAGAACTCCTGTATTTTGAGGAAAACTCACTGAAATCCACCTGTAACTTCAAGTTTATGCATCTTTCTATGCTTTCAGGTGGAAACTTGACTGAAAACTCACTTTGAACAAAAGTTATGGCTGTTTTGTGTCACAGGTCACAAATAGTGTTTTCTCAGCGAGAGAAGGCCAAAATGAACACTTCATGCAGAACTCCTGTTTTTTGATGAAAACTCACTGAAATCAAGCTGAAACTTCAAGTTTATGCATCTTTCTATGCTTTCAGGTTGAAACTTGACTGAAAACTCACTTTGAACAAAAGTTATGGCATTTTTGTGTCACAGGTCACAAATAGTGTTTTCTCAGCGAGAGAAGGCTAAAATGAACACTTCATGCAGAACTCCTGTTTTTTGATGAAAACTCACTGAAAGCAAGCTGTAACTTCAAGTTTATGCATCTTTCTATGCTTTCAGGTTGAAACTTGACTGAAAACTCACTTTGAACAAAAGTTATGGCATTTTTGTGTCACAGGTCACAAATAGAGTTTTCTCAGCGAGAGAAGGCCAAAATGAACACTTCATGCAGAACTCCTGTTTTTTGATGAAAACTCACTGAAATCCACCTTTAACTTCAAGTTTATGCATCTTTCTATGCTTTTTGGTTGAAACTTGACTGAAAACTCACTTTGAACAAAAGTTATGGCTGTTTTGTGTCACAGGTCACAAATAGTGTTTTCTCAGCGAGAGAAGGCCAAAATGAACACTTCATGCAGAACTCCTGTATTTTGAGGAAAACTCACTGAAATCCACCTGTAACTTCAAGTTTATGCATCTTTCTATGCTTTCAGGTTGAAACTTGACTGAAAACTCACTTTGAACAAAAGTTATGGCTGTTTTGTGTCACAGGTCACAAATAGCGTTTTCTCAGCGAGAGAAGGCCAAAATGAACACTTCATGCAGAACTCCTGTTTTTTGATGAAAACTCACTGAAATCAAGCTGTAACTTCAAGTTTATGTATCTTTCTATGCTTTCTGGTTGAAACTTGACTGAAAACTCACTTTGAACAAAAGTTATGGCTGTTTTGTGTCACAGGTCACAAATAGCGTTTTCTCAGCGAGAGAAGGCCAAAATGAACACTTCATGCAGAACTCCTGTATTTTGAGGAAAACTCACTGAAATCCACCTGTAACTTCAAGTTTATGCATCTTTCTATGCTTTCAGGTGGAAACTTGACTGAAAACTCACTTTGAACAAAAGTTATGGCTGTTTTGTGTCACAGGTCACAAATAGTGTTTTCTCAGCGAGAGAAGGCCAAAATGAACACTTCATGCAGAACTCCTGTTTTTTGATGAAAACTCACTGAAATCAAGCTGTAACTTCAAGTTTATGCATCTTTCTATGCTTTCAGGTTGAAACTTGACTGAAAACTCACTTTGAACAAAAGTTATGGCTGTTTTGTGTCACAGGTCACAAATAGTGTTTTCTCAGCGAGAGAAGGCAAAAATGAACACTTCATGCATAACTCCTGTTTTTTGATGAAAACTCACTGAAATCAAGCTGTAACTTCAAGTTTATGCATCTTTCTATGCTTTCAGGTTGAAACTTGACTGAAAACTCACTTTGAACAAAAGTTATGGCATTTTTGTGTCACAGGTCACAAATAGCGTTTTCTCAGCGAGAGAAGGCCAAAATGAACACTTCATGCAGAACTCCTGTATTTTGATGAAAACTCACTGAAATCCACCTGTAACTTCAAGTTTATGCATCTTTCTATGCTTTCTGGTTGAAACTTGACTGAAAACTCACTTTGAACAAAAGTTATGGCTGTTTTGTGTCACAGGTCACAAATAGTGTTTTCTCAGCGAGAGAAGGCCAAAATGAACACTTCATGCAGAACTCCTGTATTTTGATGAAAACTCACTGAAATCCACCTGTAACTTCAAGTTTATGCATCTTTCTATGCTTTCAGGTTGAAACTTGACTGAAAACTCACTTTGAACAAAAGTTATGGCTGTTTTGTGTCACAGGTCACAAATAGTGTTTTCTCAGCGAGAGAAGGCCAAAATGAACACTTCATGCAGAACTCCTGTATTTTGAGGAAAACTCACTGAAATCCACCTGTAACTTCAAGTTTATGCATCTTTCTATGCTTTCAGGTTGAAACTTGACTGAAAACTCACCTTGAACAAAAGTTATGGCATTTTTGTGTCACAGGTCACAAATAGTGTTTTCTCAGCGAGAGAAGGCTAAAATGAACACTTCATGCAGAACTCCTGTTTTTTGATGAAAACTCACTGAAAGCAAGCTGTAACTTCAAGTTTATGCATCTTTCTATGCTTTCAGGTTGAAACTTGACTGAAAACTCACTTTGAACAAAAGTTATGGCATTTTTGTGTCACAGGTCACAAATAGCGTTTTCTCAGCGAGAGAAGGCCAAAATGAACACTTAATGCAGAACTCCTGTTTTTTGATGAAAACTCACTGAAATCCACCTGTAACTTCAAGTTTATGCATCTTTCTATGCTTTCAGGTTGAAACTTGACTGAAAACTCACTTTGAACAAAAGTTATGGCATTTTTGTGTCACAGGTCACAAATAGCGTTTTCTCAGCGAGAGAAGGCCAAAATGAACACTTCATGCAGAACTCCTGTTTTTTGATGAAAACTCACTGAAATCCACCTGTAACTTCAAGTTTATGCATCTTTCTATGCTTTCTGGTTGAAACTTGACTGAAAACTCACTTTGAACAAAAGTTATGGCATTTTTGTGTCACAGGTCACAAATAGCGTTTTCTCAGCGAGAGAAGGCCAAAATGAACACTTCATGCAGAACTCCTGTATTTTGAGGAAAACTCACTGAAATCCACCTGTAACTTCAAGTTTATGCATCTTTCTATGCTTTCAGGTTGAAACTTGACTGAAAACTCACTTTGAACAAAAGTTATGGCTGTTTTGTGTCACAGGTCACAAATAGTGTTTTCTCAGCGAGATAAGGCCAAAATGAACACTTCATGCATAACTCCTGTTTTTTGATGAAAACTCACTGAAATCAAGCTGTAACTTCAAGTTTATGCATCTTTCTATGCTTTCAGGTTGAAACTTGACTGAAAACTCACTTTGAACAAAAGTTATGGCATTTTTGTGTCACAGGTCACAAATAGTGTTTTCTCAGCGAGAGAAGGCTAAAATGAACACTTCATGCAGAACTCCTGTTTTTTGATGAAAACTCACTGAAAGCAAGCTGTAACTTCAAGTTTATGCATCTTTCTATGCTTTCAGGTTGAAACTTGACTGAAAACTCACTTTGAACAAAAGTTATGGCTGTTTTGTGTCACAGGTCACAAATAGTGTTTTCTCAGCGAGAGAAGGCCAAAATGAACACTTCATGCAGAACTCCTGTTTTTTGATGAAAACTCACTGAAATCAAGCTGTAACTTGAAGTTCATGCATCTTTCTATGCTTTCAGGTTGAAGCTTGACTGAAAACTCACTTTGAACAAAAGTTATGGCATTTTTGTGTCACAGGTCACAAATAGCGTTTTCTCAGCGAGAGAAGGCCAAAATGAACACTTCATGCAGAACTCCTGTATTTTGAGGAAAACTCACTGAAATCCACCTGTAACTTCAAGTTTATGCATCTTTCTATGCTTTCTGGTTGAAACTTGACTGAAAACTCACTTTGAACAAAAGTTATGGCTGTTTTGTGTCACAGGTCACAAATAGTGATTTCTCAGCGAGAGAAGGCCAAAATGAACACTTCATGCAGAACTCCTGTATTTTGAGGAAAACTCACTGAAATCCACCTGTAACTTCAAGTTTATGCATCTTTCTATGCTTTCAGGTTGAAACTTGACTGAAAACTCACTTTGAACAAAAGTTATGGCAATTTTGTGTCACAGGTCACAAATAGCGTTTTCTCAGCGAGAGAAGGCAAAAATGAACACCTCATGCAGAACTCCTGTTTTTTGATGAAAACTCACTGAAAGCAAGCTGTAACTTCAAGTTTATGCATCTTTCTATGCTTTCAGGTTGAAACTTGACTGAAAACTCACTTTGAACAAAAGTTATGGCATTTTTGTGTCACAGGTCACAAATAGCGTTTTCTCAGCGAGAGAAGGCCAAAATGAACACTTCATGCAGAACTCCTATTTTTTGATGAAAACTCACTGAAATCCACCTGTAACTTCAAGTTTATGCATCTTTCTATGCTTTTTGGTTGAAACTTGACTGAAAACTCACTTTGAACAAAAGTTATGGCTGTTTTGTGTCACAGGTCACAAATAGTGTTTTCTCAGCGAGAGAAGGCCAAAATGAACACTTCATGCAGAACTCCTGTATTTTGATGAAAACTCACTGAAAGCAAGCTGTAACTTCAAGTTTATGCATCTTTCTATGCTTTCAGGTTGAAACTTGACTGAAAACTCACTTTGAACAAAAGTTATGGCATTTTTGTGTCACAGGTCACAAATAGCGTTTTCTCAGCGAGAGAAGGCCAAAATGAATACTTCATGCAGAACTCCTGTTTTTTGATGAAAACTCACTGAAATCCACCTGTAACTTCAAGTTTATGCATCTTTCTATGCTTTTTGGTTGAAACTTGACTGAAAACTCACTTTGAACAAAAGTTATGGCTGTTTTGTGTCACAGGTCACAAATAGTGTTTTCTCAGCGAGAGAAGGCCAAAATGAACACTTCATGCAGAACTCCTGTATTTTGAGGAAAACTCACTGAAATACACCTGTAACTTCAAGTTTATGCATCTTTCTATGCTTTCAGGTTGAAACTTGACTGAAAACTCACTTTGAACAAAAGTTATGGCATTTTTGTGTCACAGGTCACAAATAGCGTTTTCTCAGCGAGAGAAGGCCAAAATGAACACTTCATGCAGAACTCCTGTATTTTGAGGAAAACTCACTGAAATCCACCTGTAACTTCAAGTTTATGCATCTTTCTATGCTTTAAGGTTGAAACTTGACTGAAAACTCACTTTGAACAAAAGTTATGGCTGTTTTGTGTCACAGGTCACAAATAGTGTTTTCTCAGCGAGAGAAGGCCAAAATGAACACTTCATGCAGAACTCCTGTATTTTGAGGAAAACTCACTGAAATCCACCTGTAACTTCAAGTTTATGCATCTTTCTATGCTTTCAGGTTGAAACTTGACTGAAAACTCACTTTGAACAAAAGTTATGGCATTTTTGTGTCACAGGTCACAAATAGCGTTTTCTCAGCGAGAGAAGGCCAAAATGAACACTTCATGCAGAACTCCTGTATTTTGATGAAAACTCACTGAAATCCACCTGTAACTTCAAGTTTATGCATCTTTCTATGCTTTCAGGTTGAAACTTGACTGAAAACTCACTTTGAACAAAAGTTATGGTTGTTTTGTGTCACAGGTCACAAATAGTGTTTTCTCAGCGAGAGAAGGCCAAAATGAACACTTCATGCATAACTCCTGTTTTTTGATGAAAACTCACTGAAATCAAGCTGTAACTTCAAGTTTATGCATCTTTCTATGCTTTCAGGTTGAAACTTGACTGAAAACTCACTTTGAACAAAAGTTATGGCATTTTTGTGTCACAGGTCACAAATAGCGTTTTCTCAGCGAGAGAAGGCCAAAATGAACAGTTCATGCAGAACTCTTGTATTTTGAGGAAAACTCACTGAAATCCACCTGTAACTTCAAGTTTATGCATCTTTCTATGCTTTCAGGGTGAAACTTGACTGAAAACTCACTTTGAACAAAAGTTATGGCTGTTTTGTGTCACAGGTCACAAATAGTGTTTTCTCAGCGAGAGAAGGCCAAAATGAACACTTCATGCAGAACTCCTGTTTTTTGATGAAAACTCACTGAAATCAAGCTGTAACTTCAAGTTTATGCATCTTTCTATGCTTTCAGGTTGAAACTTGACTGAAAACTCACTTTGAACAAAAGTTATGGCATTTTTGTGTCACAGGTCACAAATAGTGTTTTCTCAGCGAGAGAAGGCCAAAATGAACACTTCATGCATAACTCCTGTTTTTTGATGAAAACTCACTGAAATCAAGCTGTAACTTCAAGTTTATGCATCTTTCTATGCTTTCAGGTTGAAACTTGACTGAAAACTCACTTTGAACAAAAGTTATGGCATTTTTGTGTCACAGGTCACAAATAGCGTTTTCTCAGCGAGAGAAGGCCAAAATGAACACTTCATGCAGAACTCCTGTATTTTGATGAAAACTCACTGAAATCCACCTGTAACTTCAAGTTTATGCATCTTTCTATGCTATCAGGTTGAAACTTGACTGAAAACTCACTTTGAACAAAAGTTATGGCTGTTTTGTGTCACAGGTCACAAATAGTGTTTTCTCAGCGAGAGAAGGCCAAAATGAACACTTCATGCAGAACTCCTGTTTTTTGATGAAAACTCACTGAAATCAAGCTGTAACTTGAAGTTCATGCATCTTTCTATGCTTTCAGGTTGAAACTTGACTGAAAACTCACTTTGAACAAAAGTTATGGCATTTTTGTGTCACAGGTCACAAATAGCGTTTTCTCAGCGAGAGAAGGCCAAAATGAATACTTCATGCACAACTCCTGTATTTTGAGGAAAACTCACTGAAATCCACCTGTAACTTCAAGTTTATGCATCTTTCTACGCTTTCAGGTTGAAACTTGACTGAAAACTCACTTTGAACAAAAGTTATGGCTGTTTTGTGTCACAGGTCACAAATAGTGTTTTCTCAGCGAGAGAAGGCAAAAATGAACACTTCATGCAGAACTCCTTTTTTTTGATGAAAACTCACTGAAATCAAGCTGTAACTTCAAGTTTATGCATCTTTCTATGCTTTCAGGTTGAAACTTGACTGAAAACTCACTTTGACCAAAAGTTATGGCATTTTTGTGTCACAGGTCACAAATAGCGTTTTCTCAGCGAGAGAAGGCGAAAATGAACACTTCATGCAGAACTCCTGTATTTTGATGAAAACTCACTGAAATCCACCTGTAACTTCAAGTTTATGCATCTTTCTATGCTTTCAGGTTGAAACTTGACTGAAAACTCACTTTGAACAAAAGTTATGGCTGTTTTGTGTCACAGGTCACAAATAGTGTTTTCTCAGCGAGAGAAGGCCAAAATGAACACTTCATGCATAACTCCTGTTTTTTGATGAAAACTCACTGAAATCAAGCTGTAACTTCAAGTTTATGCATCTTTCTATGCTTTCAGGTTGAAACTTGACTGAAAACTCACTTTGAACAAAAGTTATGGCATTTTTGTGTCACAGGTCACAAATAACGTTTTCTCAGCGAGAGAAGGCCAAAATGAACACTTCATGCAGAACTCCTGTATTTTGAGGAAAACTCACTGAAATCCACCTGTAACTTCAAGTTTATGCATCTTTCTATGCTTTCAGGTTGAAACTTGACTGAAAACTCACTTTGAACAAAAGTTATGGCTGTTTTGTGTCACAGGTCACAAATAGTGTTTTCTCAGCGAGAGAAGGCCAAAATGAACACTTCATGCATAACTCTTGTTTTTTGATGAAAACACACAGAAATCAAGCTGTAACTTCAAGTTTATGGATCTTTCTATGCTTTCAGGTTGAAACTTGACTGAAAACTCACTTTGAACAAAAGTTATGGCATTTTTGTGTCACAGGTCACAAATAGCGTTTTCTCAGCGAGAGAAGGCCAAAATGAACACTTCATGCAGAACTCCTGTATTTTGAGGAAAACTCACTTTAATCCACCTGTAACTTCAAGTTTATGCATCTTTCTATGCTTTCAGGTTGAAACTTGACTGAGAACTCACTTTGAACAAAAGTTATGGCTGTTTTGTGTCACAGGTCACAAATAGTGTTTTCTCAGCGAGAGAAGGCCAAAATGAACACTTCATGCAGAACTCCTGTATTTTGATGAAAACTCACTGAAATCCACCTGTAACTTCAAGTTTATGCATCTTTCTATGCTTTCAGGTTGAAACTTGACTGAAAACTCACTTTGAACAACAGTTATGGCATTTTTGTGTCACAGGTCACAAATAGCGTTTTCTCAGCGAGAGAAGGCCAAAATGAACACTTCATGCAGAACTCCTGTATTTTGATGAAAACTCACTGAAATCCACCTGTAACTTCAAGTTTATGCATCTTTCTATGCTTTCAGGTTGAAACTTGACTGAAAACTCACTTTGAACAAAAGTTATGGCTGTTTTGTGTCACAGGTCACAAATAGTGTTTTCTCAGCGAGAGAAGGCCAAAATGAACACTTCATGCATAACTCCTGTTTTTTGATGAAAACTCACTGAAATCAAGCTGTAACTTGAAGTTTATGCATCTTTCTATGCTTTCAGGTTGAAACTTGACTGAAAACTCACTTTGAACAAAAGTTATGGCATTTTTGTGTCACAGGTCACAAATAGCGTTTTCTCAGCGAGAGAAGGCCAAAATGAACACTTCATGCAGAACTCCTGTTTTTTGAGGAAAACTCACTGAAATCCACCTGTAACTTCAAGTTTATGCATCTTTCTATGCTTTCAGGTTGAAACTTGACTGAAAACTCACTTTGAACAAAAGTTATGGCTGTTTTGTGACACAGGTCACAAATAGCGTTTTCTCAGCGAGAGAAGGCCAAAATGGACACTTCATGCAGAACTCCTGTTTTTTGATGAAAACTCACTGAAATCCACCTGTAACTTCAAGTTTATGCATCTTTCTATGCTTTCAGGTTGAAACTTGACTGAAAACTCACTTTGAACAAAAGTTATGGCTGTTTTGTGTCACAGGTCACAAATAGTGTTTTCTCAGCGAGAGAAGGCCAAAATGAACACTTCATGCAGAACTCCTGATTTTTGATGAAAACTCACTGAAATCAAGCTGTAACTTCAAGTTTATGCATCTTTCTATGCTTTCAGGTTGAAACTTGACTGAAAACTCACTTTGAACAAAAGTTATGGCATTTTTGTGTCACAGGTCACAAATAGCGTTTTCTCAGCGAGAGAAGGCCAAAATGAACACTTCATGCAGAACTCCTGTATTATGAGGAAAACTCACTGAAATCCACCTGTAACTTCAAGTTTATGCATCTTTCTATGCTTTCAGGTTGAAACTTGACTGAAAACTCACTTTTAAAAAAAGTTATGGCATTTTTGTGTCACAGGTCACAAATAGCGTTTTCTCAGCGAGAGAAGGCCAAAATGAACACTTCATGCAGAACTCCTGTTTTTTGATGAAAACTCACTGAAATCAAGCTGAAACTTCAAGTTTATGCATCTTTCTATGCTTTCAGGTTGAAACTTGACTGAAAACTCACTTTGAACAAAAGTTATGGCATTTTTGTGTCACAGGTCACAAATAGCGTTTTCTCAGCGAGTGAAGGCCAAAATGAACACTTCATGCAGAACTCCTGTATTTTGAGGAAAACTCACTGAAATCCACCTGTAACTTCAAGTTTATGCATCTTTCTATGCTTTCAGGTTGAAACTTGACTGAAAACTCACTTTTAAAAAAAGTTATGGCATTTTTGTGTCACAGGTCACAAATAGCGTTTTCTCAGCGAGAGAAGGCCAAAATGAACACTTCATGCAGAACTCCTGTTTTTTGATGAAAACTCACTGAAATCAAGCTGAAACTTCAAGTTTATGCATCTTTCTATGCTTTCAGGTTGAAACTTGACTGAAAACTCACTTTGAACAAAAGTTATGGCTGTTTTGTGTCACAGGTCACAAATAGTGTTTTCTCAGCGAGAGAAGGCCAAAATGAACACTTCATGCAGAACTCCTGTTTTTTGATGAAAACTCACTGAAATCAAGCTGAAACTTCAAGTTTATGCATCTTTCTATGCTTTCAGGTTGAAACTTGACTGAAAACTCACTTTGAACAAAAGTTATGGCATTTTTGTGTCACAGGTCACAAATAGTGTTTTCTCAGCGAGAGAAGGCTAAAATGAACACTTCATGCAGAACTCCTGTTTTTTGATGAAAACTCACTGAAATCCACCTGTAACTTCAAGTTTATGCATCTTTCTATGCTTTCTGGTTGAAACTTGACTGAAAACTCACTTTGAACAAAAGTTATGGCAATTTTGTGTCACAGGTCACAAATAGTGTTTTCTCAGCGAGAGAAGGCCAAAATGAACACTTCATGCAGAACTCCTGTATTTTGAGGAAAACTCACTGAAATCCATCTGTAACTTCAAGTTTATGCATCTTTCTATGCTTTCAGGTTGAAACTTTACTGAAAACTCACTTTGAACAAAAGTTATGGCATTTTTGTGTCACAGGTCACAAATAGCGTTTTCTCAGCGAGAGAAGGCCAAAATGAACACTTCATGCAGAACTCCTGTATTTTGATGAAAACTCACTGAAATCCACCTGTAACTTCAAGTTTATGCATCTTTCTATGCTTTCAGGTTGAAACTTGACTGAAAACTCACTTTGAACAAAAGTTATGGCTGTTTTGTGTCACAGGTCACAAATAGTGTTTTCTCAGCGAGAGAAGGCCAAAATGAACACTTCATGCAGAACTCCTGTTTTTTGATGAAAACTCACTGAAATCAAGCTGTAACTTCAAGTTTATGCATCTTTCTATGCTTTCAGGTTGAAACTTGACTGAAAACTAACTTTGAACAAAAGTTATGGCATTTTTGTGTCACAGGTCACAAATAGCGTTTTCTCAGCGAGAGAAGGCCAAAATGAACACTTCATGCAGAACTCCTGTTTTTTGATGAAAACTCACTGAAATCAAGCTGAAACTTCAAGTTTATGCATCTTTCTATGCTTTCAGGTTGAAACTTGACTGAAAACTCACTTTGAACAAAAGTTATGGCATTTTTGTGTCACAGGTCACAAATAGCGTTTTCTCAGCGAGAGAAGGCCAAAATGAACACTTCATGCAGAACTCCTGTTTTTTGATGAAAACTCACTGAAATCAAGCTGAAACTTCAAGTTTATGCATCTTTCTATGCTTTCAGGTTGAAACTTGACTGAAAACTCACTTTGAACAAAAGTTATGGCTGTTTTGTGTCACAGGTCACAAATAGTGTTTTCTCAGCGAGAGAAGGCCAAAATGAACACTTCATGCAGAACTCCTGTTTTTTGATGAAAACTCACTGAAATCAAGCTGAAACTTCAAGTTTATGCATCTTTCTATGCTTTCAGGTTGAAACTTGACTGAAAACTCACTTTGAACAAAAGTTATGGCATTTTTGTGTCACAGGTCACAAATAGTGTTTTCTCAGCGAGAGAAGGCTAAAATGAACACTTCATGCAGAACTCCTGTTTTTTGATGAAAACTCACTGAAATCCACCTGTAACTTCAAGTTTATGCATCTTTCTATGCTTTCTGGTTGAAACTTGACTGAAAACTCACTTTGAACAAAAGTTATGGCAATTTTGTGTCACAGGTCACAAATAGTGTTTTCTCAGCGAGAGAAGGCCAAAATGAACACTTCATGCAGAACTCCTGTATTTTGAGGAAAACTCACTGAAATCCATCTGTAACTTCAAGTTTATGCATCTTTCTATGCTTTCAGGTTGAAACTTGACTGAAAACTCACTTTGAACAAAAGTTATGGCTGTTTTGTGTCACGGGTCACAAATAGTGTTTTCTCAGCAAGAGAAGGCCAAAATGAACACTTCATGCATAACTCTTGTTTTTTGATGAAAACTCACAGAAATCAAGCTGTAACTTCAAGTTTATGCATCTTTCTATGCTTTCAGGTTGAAACTTGACTGAATACTCACTTTGAACAAAAGTTATGGCATTTTTGTGTCACAGGTCACAAATAGTGTTTTCTCAGCGAGAGAAGGCCAAAATGAACACTTCATGCAGAACTCCTGTATTTTGATGAAAACTCACTGAAATCCACCTGTAACTTAAAGTTTATGCATCTTTCTATGCTTTCAGGTTGAAACTTGACTGAAAACTCACTTTGAACAAAAGTTATGGTTGTTTTGTGTCACAGGTCACAAATAGTGTTTTCTCAGCGAGAGAAGGCCAAAATGAACACTTCATGCATAACTCCTGTTTTTTGATGAAAACTCACAGAAATCAAGCTGTAACTTCAAGTTTATGCATCTTTCTATGCTTTCAGGTTGAAACTTGACTGAAAACTCACTTTGAACAAAGGTTATGGCATTTTTGTTTCACAGGTCACAAATAGTGTTTTCTCAGCGAGAGAAGGCCAAAATGAACACTTCATGCAGAACTCCTGTTTTTTGAGGAAAACTCACTGATATCCACCTGTAACTTCAAGTTTATGCATCTTTCTATGCTTTCAGGTTGAAACTTGAATGAAAACTCACTTTGAAAAAAAGTTATGGCTGTTTTGTGTCACAGGTCACAAATAATGTTTTCTCAGCGAGAGAAGGCAAAAAAGAACACTTCATGCAGAACTCCTGTTTTTTGAGGAAAACTCACTGAAATCAAGCTGTAACTTCAAGTTTATGCATCTTTCTATGCTTTCAGGTTGAAACTTGACTGAAAACTCACTTTGAACAAAAGTTATGGCATTTTTGTGTCACAGGTCACAAATAGCGTTTTCTCAGCGAGAGAAGGCCAAAATGAACACTTCATGCAGAACTCCTGTATTTTGATGAAAACTCACTGAAATCCACCTGTAACTTCAAGTTTATGCATCTTTCTATGCTTTCTGGTTGAAACTTGACTGAAAACTCACTTTGAACAAAAGTTATGGCTGTTTTGTGTCACAGGTCACAAATAGTGTTTTCTCAGCGAGAGAAGGCCAAAATGAACACTTCATGCAGAACTCCTGTATTTTGAGGAAAACTCACTGAAATCCACCTGTAACTTCAAGTTTATGCATCTTTCTATGCTTTCAGGTTGAAACTTGACTGAAATCTCACTTTGAACAAAAGTTATGGCATTTTTGTGTCACAGGTCACAAATCGCGTTTTCTCAGCGAGAGAAGGCCAAAATGAATACTTCATGCAGAACTCCTGTTTTTTGATGAAAACTCACTGAAATCCACCTGTAACTTCAAGTTTATGCATCTTTCTATGCTTTCTGGTTGAAACTTGACTGAAAACTCACTTTGAACAAAAGTTATGGCTGTTTTGTGTCGCATGTCACAAATAGTGTTTTCTCAGCGAGAGAAGGCCAAAATGAACACTTCATGCAGAACTCCTGTATTTTGAGGAAAACTCACTGAAATCCACCTGTAACTTCAAGTTTATGCATCTTTCTATGCTTTCAGGTTGAAACTTGACTGAAAACTCACTTTGAACAAAAGTTATGGCTGTTTTGTGTCACAGGTCACAAATAGTGTTTTCTCAGCGAGAGAAGGCCAAAATGAACACTTCATGCATAACTCTTGTTTTTTGATGAAAACTCACTGAAATCAAGCTGTAACTTGAAGTTCATGCATCTTTCTATGCTTTCAGGTTGAAACTTGACTTAAAACTCACTTTGAACAAAAGTTATGGCATTTTTGTGTCACAGGTCACAAATAGCGTTTTCTAAGCGAGAGAAGGCCAAAATGAACACTTCATGCAGAACTCCTGTATTTTGAGGAAAACTCACTGAAATCCACCTGTAACTTCAAGTTTATGCATCTTTCTACGCTTTCAGGTTGAAACTTGACTGAAAACTCACTTTGAACAAAAGTTATGGCTGTTTTGTGTCACAGGTCACAAATAGCGTTTTCTCAGCGAGAGAAGGCCAAAATGAACACTTCATGCAGAACTCCTGTTTTTTGATGAAAACTCACTGAAATCCACCTGTAACTTCAAGTTTATGCATCTTTCTATGCTTTCTGGTTGAAACTTGACTGAAAACTCACTTTGAACAAAAGTTATGGCTGTTTTGTGTTGCATGTCACAAATAGTGTTTTCTCAGCGAGAGAAGGCCAAAATGAACACTTCATGCAGAACTCCTGTATTTTGAGGAAAACTCACTGAAATCCAACTGTAACTTCAAGTTTATGCATCTTTCTATGCTTTCAGGTTGAAACTTGACTGAAAACTCACTTTGAACAAAAGTTATGGCTGTTTTGTGTCACAGGTCACAAATAGTGTTTTCTCAGCGAGAGAAGGCCAAAATGAACACTTCATGCAGAACTCCTGTTTTTTGATGAAAACTCACTGAAATCAAGCTGTAACTTGAAGTTCATGCATCTTTCTATGCTTTCAGGTTGAAACTTGACTGAAAACTCACTTTGAACAAAAGTTATGGCATTTTTGTGTCACAGGTCACAAATAGCGTTTTCTCAGCGAGAGAAGGCCAAAATGAACACTTCATGCAGAACTCCTGTATTTTGAGGAAAACTCACTGAAATCCACCTGTAACTTCAAGTTTATGCATCTTTCTACGCTTTCAGGTTGAAACGTGACTGAAAACTCACTTTGAACAAAAGTTATGGCTGTTTTGTGTCACAGGTCACAAATAGTGTTTTCTCAGCGAGAGAAGGCAAAAATGAACACTTCATGCAGAACTCCTTTTTTTTGATGAAAACTCACTGAAATCAAGCTGTAACTTCAAGTTTATGCATCTTTCTATGCTTTCAGGTTGAAACTTGACTGAAAACTCACTTTGAACAAAAGTTATGGCATTTTTGTGTCACAGGTCACAAATAGCGTTTTCTCAGCGAGAGAAGTCGAAAATGAACACTTCATGCAGAACTCCTGTATTTTGATGAAAACTCACTGAAATCCACCTGTAACTTCAAGTTTATGCATCTTTCTATGCTTTCAGGTTGAAACTTGACTGAAAACTCACTTTGAACAAAAGTTATGGAATTTTTGTGTCACAGGTCACAAATAGCGTTTTCTCAGCGAGAGAAGGCCAAAATGAACACTTCATGCAGAACTCCTGTATTTTGAGGAAAACTCACTGAAATCCACCTGTAACTTCAAGTTTATGCATCTTTCTACGCTTTCAGGTTGAAACTTGACTGAAAACTCACTTTGAACAAAAGTTATGGCTGTTTTGTGTCACAGGTCACAAATAGCGTTTTCTCAGCGAGAGAAGGCCAAAATGAACACTTCATGCAGAACTCCTGTTTTTTGATGAAAACTCACTGAAATCCACCTGTAACTTCAAGTTTATGCATCTTTCTATGCTTTCTGGTTGAAACTTGACTGAAAACTCACTTTGAACAAAAGTTATGGCTGTTTTGTGTCGCATGTCACAAATAGTGTTTTCTCAGCGAGAGAAGGCCAAAATGAACACTTCATGCAGAACTCCTGTATTTTGAGGAAAACTCACTGAAATCCACCTGTAACTTCAAGTTTATGCATCTTTCTATGCTTTCAGGTTGAAACTTGACTGAAAACTCACTTTGAACAAAAGTTATGGCTGTTTTGTGTCACAGGTCACAAATAGTGTTTTCTCAGCGAGAGAAGGCCAAAATGAACACTTCATGCATAACTCTTGTTTTTTGATGAAAACTCACTGAAATCAAGCTGTAACTTGAAGTTCATGCATCTTTCTATGCTTTCAGGTTGAAACTTGACTTAAAACTCACTTTGAACAAAAGTTATGGCATTTTTGTGTCACAGGTCACAAATAGCGTTTTCTAAGCGAGAGAAGGCCAAAATGAACACTTCATGCAGAACTCCTGTATTTTGAGGAAAACTCACTGAAATCCAACTGTAACTTCAAGTTTATGCATCTTTCTATGCTTTCAGGTTGAAACTTGACTGAAAACTCACTTTGAACAAAAGTTATGGCTGTTTTGTGTCACAGGTCACAAATAGTGTTTTCTCAGCGAGAGAAGGCCAAAATGAACACTTCATGCAGAACTCCTGTTTTTTGATGAAAACTCACTGAAATCAAGCTGTAACTTGAAGTTCATGCATCTTTCTATGCTTTCAGGTTGAAACTTGACTGAAAACTCACTTTGAACAAAAGTTATGGCATTTTTGTGTCACAGGTCACAAATAGCGTTTTCTCAGCGAGAGAAGGCCAAAATGAACACTTCATGCAGAACTCCTGTATTTTGAGGAAAACTCACTGAAATCCACCTGTAACTTCAAGTTTATGCATCTTTCTACGCTTTCAGGTTGAAACGTGACTGAAAACTCACTTTGAACAAAAGTTATGGCTGTTTTGTGTCACAGGTCACAAATAGTGTTTTCTCAGCGAGAGAAGGCAAAAATGAACACTTCATGCAGAACTCCTTTTTTTTGATGAAAACTCACTGAAATCAAGCTGTAACTTCAAGTTTATGCATCTTTCTATGCTTTCAGGTTGAAACTTGACTGAAAACTCACTTTGAACAAAAGTTATGGCATTTTTGTGTCACAGGTCACAAATAGCGTTTTCTCAGCGAGAGAAGTCGAAAATGAACACTTCATGCAGAACTCCTGTATTTTGATGAAAACTCACTGAAATCCACCTGTAACTTCAAGTTTATGCATCTTTCTATGCTTTCAGGTTGAAACTTGACTGAAAACTCACTTTGAACAAAAGTTATGGAATTTTTGTGTCACAGGTCACAAATAGCGTTTTCTCAGCGAGAGAAGGCCAAAATGAACACTTCATGCAGAACTCCTGTATTTTGAGGAAAACTCACTGAAATCCACCTGTAACTTCAAGTTTATGCATCTTTCTACGCTTTCAGGTTGAAACTTGACTGAAAACTCACTTTGAACAAAAGTTATGGCTGTTTTGTGTCACAGGTCACAAATAGCGTTTTCTCAGCGAGAGAAGGCCAAAATGAACACTTCATGCAGAACTCCTGTTTTTTGATGAAAACTCACTGAAATCCACCTGTAACTTCAAGTTTATGCATCTTTCTATGCTTTCTGGTTGAAACTTGACTGAAAACTCACTTTGAACAAAAGTTATGGCTGTTTTGTGTCGCATGTCACAAATAGTGTTTTCTCAGCGAGAGAAGGCCAAAATGAACACTTCATGCAGAACTCCTGTATTTTGAGGAAAACTCACTGAAATCCACCTGTAACTTCAAGTTTATGCATCTTTCTATGCTTTCAGGTTGAAACTTGACTGAAAACTCACTTTGAACAAAAGTTATGGCTGTTTTGTGTCACAGGTCACAAATAGTGTTTTCTCAGCGAGAGAAGGCCAAAATGAACACTTCATGCAGAACTCCTGTTTTTTGATGAAAACTCACTGAAATCAAGCTGTAACTTGAAGTTCATGCATCTTTCTATGCTTTCAGGATGAAACTTGACTGAAAACTCACTTTGAACAAAAGTTATGGCATTTTTGTGTCACAGGTCACAAATAGCGTTTTCTCAGCGAAAGAAGGCCAAAATGAACACTTCATGCAGAACTCCTGTATTTTGAGGAAAACTCACTGAAATCCACCTGTAACTTCAAGTTTATGCATCTTTCTACGCTTTCAGGTTGAAACTTGACTGAAAACTCACTTTGAACAAAAGTTATGGCTGTTTTGTGTCACAGGTCACAAATAGTGTTTTCTCAGCGAGAGAAGGCCAAAATGAACACTTCATGCAGAACTCCTGTTTTTTGATGAAAACTCACTGAAATCAAGCTGTAACTTCAAGTTTATGCATCTTTCTATGCTTTCAGGTTGAAACTTGACTGAAAACTCACTTTGAACAAAAGTTATGGCATTTTTGTGTCACAGGTCACAAATAGCGTTTTCTCAGCGAGAGAAGGCCAAAATGAACACTTCATGCAGAACTCCTGTATTTTTAGGAAAACTCACTGAAATCCACCTGTAACTTCAAGTTTATGCATCTTTCTACGCTTTCAGGTTGAAACTTGACTGAAAACTCACTTTGAACAAAAGTTATGGCATTTTTGTGTCACAGGTCACAAATAGTGTTTTCTCAGCGAGAGAAGGCCAAAATGAACACTTCATGCAGAACTCCTGTTTTTCGATGAAAACTCACTGAAATCCACCTGTAACTTCAAGTTTATGCATCTTTCTATGATTTCTGGTTGAAACTTGACTGAAAACTCACTTTGAACAAAAGTTATGGCTGTTTTGTGTCACAGGTCACAAATAGCGTTTTCTCAGCGAGAGAAGGCCAAAATGAACACTTCATGCAGAACTCCTGTTTTTTGATGAAAACTCACTGAAATCCACCTGTAACTTCAAGTTTATGCATCTTTCTATGCTTTCTGGTTGAAACTTGACTGAAAACTCACTTTGAACAAAAGTTATGGCTGTTTTGTGTCGCATGTCACAAATAGTGTTTTCTCAGCGAGAGAAGGCCAAAATGAACACTTCATGCAGAACTCCTGTATTTTGAGGAAAACTCACTGAAATCCACCTGTAACTTCAAGTTTATGCATCTTTCTATGCTTTCAGGTTGAAACTTGACTGAAAACTCACTTTGAACAAAAGTTATGGCTGTTTTGTGTCACAGGTCACAAATAGTGTTTTCTCAGCGAGAGAAGGCCAAAATGAACACTTCATGCAGAACTCCTGTTTTTTGATGAAAACTCACTGAAATCAAGCTGTAACTTGAAGTTCATGCATCTTTCTATGCTTTCAGGATGAAACTTGACTGAAAACTCACTTTGAACAAAAGTTATGGCATTTTTGTGTCACAGGTCACAAATAGCGTTTTCTCAGCGAGAGAAGGCCAAAATGAACACTTCATGCAGAACTCCTGTATTTTGAGGAAAACTCACTGAAATCCACCTGTAACTTCAAGTTTATGCATCTTTCTACGCTTTCAGGTTGAAACTTGACTGAAAACTCACTTTGAACAAAAGTTATGGCTGTTTTGTGTCACAGGTCACAAATAGTGTTTTCTCAGCGAGAGAAGGCCAAAATGAACACTTCATGCAGAACTCCTGTTTTTTGATGAAAACTCACTGAAATCAAGCTGTAACTTCAAGTTTATGCATCTTTCTATGCTTTCAGGTTGAAACTTGACTGAAAACTCACTTTGAACAAAAGTTATGGCATTTTTGTGTCACAGGTCACAAATAGCGTTTTCTCAGCGAGAGAAGGCCAAAATGAACACTTCATGCAGAACTCCTGTATTTTGAGGAAAACTCACTGAAATCCACCTGTAACTTCAAGTTTATGCATCTTTCTATGCTTTCAGGTTGAAACTTGACTGAAAACTCACTTTGAACAAAAGTTATGGTATTTTTGTGTCACCGGTCACAAATAGCGTTTTCTCAGCGAGAGAAGGCCAAAATGAACACTTCATGCAGAACTCCTGTTTTTTGATGAAAACTCACTGAAATCCACCTGTAACTTCAAGTTTATGCATCTTTCTATGCTTTCAGGTTGAAACTTGACTGAAAACTCACTTTGAACAAAAGTTATGGCTGTTTTGTGTCACAGGTCACAAATAGTGTTTTCTCAGCGAGAGAAGGCCAAAATGAACACTTCATGCATAACTCCTGTTTTTTGATGAAAACTAACTGAAATCAAGCTGTAACTTCAAGTTTATGCATCTTTCTATGCTTTCAGGTTGAAACTTGACTGAAAACTCACTTTGAACAAAAGTTATGGCATTTTTGTGTCACAGGTCACAAATAGCGTTTTCTCAGCGAGAGAAGGCCAAAATGAACACTTCATGCAGAACTCCTGTTTTTTGAGGAAAACTCACTGAAATCAAGCTGAAACTTCAAGTTTATGCATCTTTCTATGCTTTCAGGTTGAAACTTGACTGAAAACTCACTTTGAACAAAATTTATGGCATTTTTGTGTCACAGGTCACAAATAGCGTTTTCTCAGCGAGAGAAGGCCAAAATGAACATTTCATGCAGAACTCCTGTTTTTTGATGAAAACTCACTGAAAGCAAGCTGTAACTTCAAATTTATGCATCTTTCTATGCTTTCAGGTTGAAACTTGACTGAAAACTCACTTTAAACAAAAGTTATGGCTGTTTTGTGTCACAGGTCACAAATAGTGTTTTCTCAGCGACAGAAGGCCAAAATGAACACTTCATGCAGAACTCCTATTTTTTGATGAAAACTCACTGAAATCCACCTGTAACTTCAAGTTTATGCATCTTTCTATGATTTCTGGTTGAAACTTGACTGAAAACTCACTTTGAACAAAAGTTATGGCTGTTTTGTGTCACAGGTCACAAATAGTGTTTTCTCAGCGAGAGAAGGCCAAAATGAACACTTCATGCAGAACTCCTGTTTTTTGATGAAAACTCACTAAAATCAAGCTGTAACTTCAATTTTATTCATCTTTCTATGGATTCAGGTTGAAACTTGACTGAAAACTCACTTTGAACAAAAGTTATGGCATTTTTGTGTCACAGGTCACAAATAGCGTTTTCTCAGCGAGAGAAGGCCAAAATGAACACTTCATGCAGAACTCCTGTATTTTGATGAAAACTCACTGAAATCCACCTGTAACTTCAAGTTTATGCATCTTTCTATGCTTTCAGGTTGAAACTTGACTGAAAACTAACTTTGAACAAAAGTTATGGCATTTTTGTGTCACAGGTCACAAATAGCGTTTTCTCAGCGAGAGAAGGCCAAAATGAACACTTCATGCAGAACTCCTGTATTTTGAGGAAAACTCACTGAAATCCACCTGTAACTTCAAGTTTATGCATCTTTCTACGCTTTCAGTTTGAAACTTGACTGAAAACTCACTTTGAACAAAAGTTATGGCTGTTTTGTGTCACAGGTCACAAATAGTGTTTTCTCAGCGAGAGAAGGCAAAAATGAACACTTCATGCAGAACTCCTGTTTTTTGATGAAAACTCACTGAAATCAAGCTGTAACTTCAAGTTAATGCATCTTTCTATGCTTTCAGGTTGAAACTTGACTGAAAACTCACTTTGAACAAAAGTTATGGCATTTTTGTGTCACAGGTCACAAATAGCGTTTTCTCAGCGAGAGAAGGCCAAAATGAACACTTCATGCAGAACTCCTGTATTTTGAGGAAAACTCACTGAAATCCACCTGTAACTTCAAGTTTATGCATCTTTCTATGCTTTCAGGTTGAAACTTGACTGAAAACTCACTTTGAACAAAAGTTATGGCATTTTTGTGTCACAGGTCACAAATAGCGTTTTCTCAGCGAGAGAAGGCCAAAATGAACACTTCATGCAGAACTCCTGTTTTTTGATGAAAACTCACTGAAATCCATCTGTAACTTCAAGTTTATGCATCTTTCTATGCTTTCTGGTTGAAACTTGACTGAAAACTCACTTTGAACAAAAGTTATGGCTGTTTTGTGTCGCATGTCACAAATAGTGTTTTCTCAGCGAGAGAAGGCCAAAATGAACACTTCATGCAGAACTCCTGTATTTTGAGGAAAACTCACTGAAATCCACCTGTAACTTCAAGTTTATGCATCTTTCTATGCTTTCAGGTTGAAACTTGACTGAAAACTCACTTTGAACAAAAGTTATGGCTGTTTTGTGTCACAGGTCACAAATAGTGTTTTCTCAGCGAGAGAAGGCCAAAATGAACACTTCATGCATAACTCCTGTTTTTTGATGAAAACTCACTGAAATCAAGCTGTAACTTCAAGTTTATGCATCTTTCTATGCTTTCAGGTTGAAACTTGACTGAAAACTCACTTTGAACAAAAGTTATGGCTGTTTTGTGTCACAGGTCACAAATAGCGTTTTCTCAGCGAGAGAAGGCCAAAATGAACACTTCATGCAGAACTCCTGTATTTTGATGAAAACTCACTGAAATCCACCTGTAACTTCAAGTTTATGCATCTTTCTATGCTATCAGGTTGAAACTTGACTGAAAACTCACTTTGAACAAAAGTTATGGCTGTTTTGTGTCACAGGTCACAAATAGTGTTTTCTCAGCGAGAGAAGGCCAAAATGAACACTTCATGCAGAACTCCTGTTTTTTGATGAAAACTCACTGAAATCAAGCTGTAACTTGAAGTTCATGCATCTTTCTATGCTTTCAGGTTGAAACTTGACTGAAAACTCACTTTGAACAAAAGTTATGGCATTTTTGTGTCACAGGTCACAAATAGCGTTTTCTCAGCGAGAGAAGGCCAAAATGAACACTTCATGCAGAACTCCTGTATTTTGAGGAAAACTCACTGAAATCCACCTGTAACTTCAAGTTGATGCATCTTTCTACGCTTTCAGGTTGAAACTTGACTGAAAACTCACTTTGAACAAAAGTTATGGCTGTTTTGTGTCACAGGTCACAAATAGTGTTTTCTCAGCGAGAGAAGGCCAAAATGAACACTTCACGCAGAACTCCTGTTTTTTGATGAAAACTCACTGAAATCAAGCTGTAACTTCAAGTTTATGCATCTTTCTATGCTTTCAGGTTGAAACTTGACTGAAAACTCACTTTGAACAAAAGTTATGGCATTTTTGTGTCACAGGTCACAAATAGCGTTTTCTCAGCGAGAGAAGGCCAAAATGAACACTTCATGCAGAACTCCTGTATTTTGATGAAAACTCACTGAAATCCACCTGTAACTTCAAGTTTATGCATCTTTCTATGCTTTCAGGTTGAAACTTGACTGAAAACTCACTTTGAACAAAAGTTATGGCTGTTTTGTGTCACAGGTCACAAATAGTGTTTTCTCAGCGAGAGAAGGCCAAAATGAACACTTCATGCAGAACTCCTGTATTTTGAGGAAAACTCACTGAAATCCACCTGTAACTTCAAGTTTATGCATCTTTCTACGCTTTCAGGTTGAAACTTGACTGAAAACTCACTTTGAACAAAAGTTATGGCTGTTTTGTGTCACAGGTCACAAATAGCGTTTTCTCAGCGAGAGAAGGCCAAAATGAACACTTCATGCAGAACTCCTGTTTTTTGATGAAAACTCACTGAAATCGACCTGTAACTTCAAGTTTATGCATCTTTCTATGCTTTCTGGTTGAAACTTGACTGAAAACTCACTTTGAACAAAAGTTATGGCTGTTTTGTGTCGCATGTCACAAATAGTGTTTTCTCAGCGAGAGAAGGCCAAAATGAACACTTCATGCAGAACTCCTGTATTTTGAGGAAAACTCACTGAAATCCACCTGTAACTTCAAGTTTATGCATCTTTCTATGCTTTCAGGTTGAAACTTGACTGAAAACTCACTTTGAACAAAAGTTATGGCTGTTTTGTGTCACAGGTCACAAATAGTGTTTTCTCAGCGAGAGAAGGCCAAAATGAACACTTCATGCAGAACTCCTGTTTTTTGATGAAAACTCACTGAAATCAAGCTGTAACTTGAAGTTCATGCATCTTTCTATGCTTTCAGGATGAAACTTGACTGAAAACTCACTTTGAACAAAAGTTATGGCATTTTTGTGTCACAGGTCACAAATAGCGTTTTCTCAGCGAGAGAACGCCAAAATGAACACTTCATGCAGAACTCCTGTATTTTGAGGAAAACTCACTGAAATCCACCTGTAACTTCAAGTTTATGCATCTTTCTACGCTTTCAGGTTGAAACTTGACTGAAAACTCACTTTGAACAAAAGTTATGGCTGTTTTGTGTCACAGGTCACAAATAGTGTTTTCTCAGCGAGAGAAGGCCAAAATGAACACTTCATGCAGAACTCCTGTATTTTGATGAAAACTCACTGAAATCCACCTGTAACTTCAAGTTTATGCATCTTTCTATGCTTTCAGGTTGAAACTTGACTGAAAACTAACTTTGAACAAAAGTTATGGCATTTTTGTGTCACAGGTCACAAATAGCTTTTTCTCAGCGAGAGAAGGCCAAAATGAACACTTCATGCAGAACTCCTGTATTTTGAGGAAAACTCACTGAAATCCACCTGTAACTTCAAGTTAATGCATCTTTCTACGCTTTCAGGTTGAAACTTGACTGAAAACTCACTTTGAACAAAAGTTATGGCTGTTTTGTGTCACAGGTCACAAATAGTGTTTTCTCAGCGAGAGAAGGCAAAAATGAACACTTCATGCAGAACTCCTGTTTTTTGATGAAAACTCACTGAAATCAAGCTGTAACTTCAAGTTTATGCATCTTTCTATGCTTTCAGGTTGAAACTTGACTGAAAACTCACTTTGAACAAAAGTTATGGCTGTTTTGTGTCACAGGTCACAAATAGTGTTTTCTCAGCGAGAGAAGGCCAAAATGAACACTTCATGCAGAACTCCTGTTTTTTGATGAAAACTGACTGAAATCAAGCTGTAACTTCAAGTTTATGCATCTTTCTATGCTTTCAGGTTGAAACTTGACTGAAAACTCACTTTGAACAAAAGTTATGGCATTTTTGTGTCACAGGTCACAAATAGCGTTTTCTCAGCGAGAGAAGGCCAAAATGAACACTTCATGCAGAACTCCTGTATTTTGATGAAAACTCACTGAAATCCACCTGTAACTTCAAGTTTATGCATCTTTCTATGCTATCAGGTTGAAACTTGACTGAAAACTCACTTTAAACAAAAGTTATGGCTGTTTTGTGTCACAGGTCACAAATAGTGTTTTCTCAGCGAGAGAAGGCAAAAATGAACACTTCATGCAGAACTCCTGTTTTTTGATGAAAACTCACTGAAATCAAGCTGTAACTTCAAGTTTATGCATCTTTCTATGCTTTCAGGTTGAAACTTGACAGAAAACTCACTTTGAACAAAAGTTATCTCATTTTTGTGTCACAGGTCACAAATAGCGTTTTCTCAGCGAGAGAAGGCGAAAATGTACACTTCATGCAGAACTCCTGTATTTTGATGAAAACTCACTGAAATCCACCTGTAACTTCAAGTTTATGCATCTTTCTATGCTTTCAGGTTGAAACTTGACTGAAAACTCACTTTGAACAAAAGTTATGGCTGTTTTGTGTCACAGGTCACAAATAGTGTTTTCTCAGCGAGAGAGGGCCAAAATGAACACTTCATGCAGAACTCCTGTATTTTGAGGAAAACTCACTGAAATCCACCTGTAACTTCAAGTTTATGCATCTTTCTACGCTTTCAGGTTGAAACTTGACTGAAAACTCACTTTGAACAAAAGTTATGGCTGTTTTGTGTCACAGGTCACAAATAGCGTTTTCTCAGCGAGAGAAGGCCAAAATGAACACTTCATGCAGAACTCCTGTTTTTTGATGAAAACTCACTGAAATCAAGCTGTAACTTGAAGTTCATGCATCTTTCTATGCTTTCAGGATGAAACTTGACTGAAAACTCACTTTGAACAAAAGTTATGGCATTTTTGTGTCACAGGTCACAAATAGCGTTTTCTCAGCGAGAGAAGGCCAAAATGAACACTTCATGCAGAACTCCTGTATTTTGAGGAAAACTCACTGAAATCCACCTGTAACTTCAAGTTTATGCATCTTTCTACGCTTTCAGGTTGAAACTTGACTGAAAACTCACTTTGAACAAAAGTTATGGCTGTTTTGTGTCACAGGTCACAAATAGTGTTTTCTCAGCGAGAGAAGGCCAAAATGAACACTTCATGCAGAACTCCTGTTTTTTGATGAAAACTCACTGAAATCAAGCTGTAACTTCAAGTTTATGCATCTTTCTATGCTTTCAGGTTGAAACTTGACTGAAAACTCACTTTGAACAAAAGTTATGGCATTTTTGTGTCACAGGTCACAAATAGCGTTTTCTCAGCGAGAGAAGGCCAAAATGAACACTTCATGCAGAACTCCTGTATTTTGAGGAAAACTCACTGAAATCCACCTGTAACTTCAAGTTTATGCATCTTTCTATGCTTTCAGGTTGAAACTTGACTGAAAACTCACTTTGAACAAAAGTTATGGCATTTTTGTGTCACAGGTCACAAATAGCGTTTTCTCAGCGAGAGAAGGCCAAAATGAACACTTCATGCAGAACTCCTGTATTTTGATGAAAACTCACTGAAATCCACCTGTAACTTCAAGTTTATGCATCTTTCTATGCTTTCTGGTTGAAACTTGACTGAAAACTCACTTTGAACAAAAGTTATGGCTGTTTTGTGTCGCATGTCACAAATAGTGTTTTCTCAGCGAGAGAAGGCCAAAATGAACACTTCATGCAGAACTCCTGTATTTTGAGGAAAACTCACTGAAATCCACCTGTAACTTCAAGTTTATGCATCTTTCTATGCTTTCAGGTTGAAACTTGACTGAAAACTCACTTTGAACAAAAGTTATGGCTGTTTTGTGTCACAGGTCACAAATAGTGTTTTCTCAGCGAGAGAAGGCCAAAATGAACACTTCATGCATAACTCCTGTTTTTTGATGAAAACTAACTGAAATCAAGCTGTAACTTCAAGTTTATGCATCTTTCTATGCTTTCAGGTTGAAACTTGACTGAAAACTCACTTTGAACAAAAGTTATGGCATTTTTGTGTCACAGGTCACAAATAGCGTTTTCTCAGCGAGAGAAGGCCAAAATGAACACTTCATGCAGAACTCCTGTTTTTTGAGGAAAACTCACTGAAATCAAGCTGAAACTTCAAGTTTATGCATCTTTCTATGCTTTCAGGTTGAAACTTGACTGAAAACTCACTTTGAACAAAATTTATGGCATTTTTGTGTCACAGGTCACAAATAGCGTTTTCTCAGCGAGAGAAGGCCAAAATGAACATTTCATGCAGAACTCCTGTTTTTTGATGAAAACTCACTGAAAGCAAGCTGTAACTTCAAGTTTATGCATCTTTCTATGCTTTCAGGTTGAAACTTGACTGAAAACTCACTTTAAACAAAAGTTATGGCTGTTTTGTGTCACAGGTCACAAATAGTGTTTTCTCAGCGACACAAGGCCAAAATGAACACTTCATGCAGAACTCCTATTTTTTGATGAAAACTCACTGAAATCCACCTGTAACTTCAAGTTTATGCATCTTTCTATGATTTCTGGTTGAAACTTGACTGAAAACTCACTTTGAACAAAAGTTATGGCTGTTTTGTGTCACAGGTCACAAATAGTGTTTTCTCAGCGAGAGAAGGCCAAAATGAACACTTCATGCAGAACTCCTGTTTTTTGATGAAAACTCACTAAAATCAAGCTGTAACTTCAATTTTATGCATCTTTCTAATAATTCAGGTTGAAACTTGACTGAAAACTAACTTTGAACAAAAGTTATGGCATTTTTGTGTCACAGGTCACAAATAGCGTTTTCTCAGCGAGAGAAGGCCAAAATGAACACTTCATGCAGAACTCCTGTATTTTGAGGAAAACTCACTGAAATCCACCTGTAACTTCAAGTTTATGCATCTTTCTACGCTTTCAGGTTGAAACTTGACTGAAAACTCACTTTGAACAAAAGTTATGGCTGTTTTGTGTCACAGGTCACAAATAGTGTTTTCTCAGCGTGAGAAGGCAAAAATGAACACTTCATGCAGAACTCCTGTTTTTTGATGAAAACTCACTGAAATCAAGCTGTAACTTCAAGTTTATGCATCTTTCTATGCTTTCAGGTTGAAACTTGACTGAAAACTCACTTTGAACAAAAGTTATGGCATTTTTGTGTCACAGGTCACAAATAGCGTTTTCTCAGCGAGAGAAGGCCAAAATGAACACTTCATGCAGAACTCCTGTATTTTGATGAAAACTCACTGAAATCCACCTGTAACTTCAAGTTTATGCATCTTTCTATGCTTTCAGGTTGAAACTTGACTGAAAACTCACTTTGAACAAAAGTTATGGCTGTTTTGTGTCACAGGTCACAAATAGTGTTTTCTCAGCGAGAGAAGGCCAAAATGAACACTTCATGCAGAACTCCTGTTTTTTGATGAAAACTCACTGAAATCAAGCTGTAACTTCAAGTTTATGCATCTTTCTATGCTTTCAGGTTGAAACTTGACTGAAAACTCACTTTGAACAAAAGTTATGGCTGTTTTGTGTCACAGGTCACAAATAGCGTTTTCTCAGCGAGAGAAGGCCAAAATGAACACTTCATGCAGAACTCCTGTATTTTGAGGAAAACTCACTGAAATCCACCTGTAACTTCAAGTTTATGCATCTTTCTATGCTTTCAGGTTGAAACTTGACTGAAAACTCACTTTGAACAAAAGTTATGGCATTTTTGTGTCACAGGTCACAAATAGCGTTTTCTCAGCGAGAGAAGGCCAAAATGAACACTTCATGCAGAACTCCTGTTTTTTGATGAAAACTCACTGAAATCCATCTGTAACTTCAAGTTTATGCATCTTTCTATGCTTTCTGGTTGAAACTTGACTGAAAACTCACTTTGAACAAAAGTTATGGCTGTTTTGTGTCGCATGTCACAAATAGTGTTTTCTCAGCGAGAGAAGGCCAAAATGAACACTTCATGCAGAACTCCTGTATTTTGAGGAAAACTCACTGAAATCCACCTGTAACTTCAAGTTTATGCATCTTTCTATGCTTTCAGGTTGAAACTTGACTGAAAACTCACTTTGAACAAAAGTTATGGCTGTTTTGTGTCACAGGTCACAAATAGTGTTTTCTCAGCGAGAGAAGGCCAAAATGAACACTTCATGCATAACTCCTGTTTTTTGAGGAAAACTCACTGAAATCAAGCTGTAACTTCAAGTTTATGCATCTTTCTATGCTTTCAGGTTGAAACTTGACTGAAAACTCACTTTGAACAAAAGTTATGGCATTTTTGTGTCACAGGTCACAAACAGCGTTTTCTCAGCGAGAGAAGGCCAAAATGAACATTTCATGCAGAACTCCTGTATTTTGATGAAAACTCACTGAAATCCACCTGTAACTTCAAGTTTATGCATCTTTCTATGCTATCAGGTTGAAACTTGACTGAAAACTCACTTTGAACAAAAGTTATGGCTGTTTTGTGTCACAGGTCACAAATAGTGTTTTCTCAGCGAGAGAAGGCCAAAATGAACACTTCATGCAGAACTCCTGTTTTTTGATGAAAACTCACTGAAATCAAGCTGTAACTTGAAGTTCATGCATCTTTCTATGCTTTCAGGTTGAAACTTGACTGAAAACTCACTTTGAACAAAAGTTATGGCTGTTTTGTGTCACAGGTCACAAATAGCGTTTTCTCAGCGAGAGAAGGCCAAAATGAACACTTCATGCAGAACTCCTGTATTTTGAGGAAAACTCACTGAAATCCACCTGTAACTTCAAGTTTATGCATCTTTCTATGCTTTCAGGTTGAAACTTGACTGAAAACTCACTTTGAACAAAAGTTATGGCATTTTTGTGTCACAGGTCACAAATAGCGTTTTCTCAGCGAGAGAAGGCCAAAATGAACACTTCATGCAGAACTCCTGTTTTTTGATGAAAACTCACTGAAATCCATCTGTAACTTCAAGTTTATGCATCTTTCTATGCTTTCTGGTTGAAACTTGACTGAAAACTCACTTTGAACAAAAGTTATGGCTGTTTTGTGTCGCATGTCACAAATAGTGTTTTCTCAGCGAGAGAAGGCCAAAATGAACACTTCATGCAGAACTCCTGTATTTTGAGGAAAACTCACTGAAATCCACCTGTAACTTCAAGTTTACGCATCTTTCTATGCTTTCAGGTTGAAACTTGACTGAAAACTCACTTTGAACAAAAGTTATGGCATTTTTGTGTCACAGGTCACAAATAGTGTTTTCTCAGCGAGAGAAGGCCAAAATGAACACTTCATGCATAACTCCTGTTTTTTGAGGAAAACTCACTGAAATCAAGCTGTAACTTCAAGTTTATGCATCTTTCTATGCTTTCAGGTTGAAACTTGACTGAAAACTCACTTTGAACAAAAGTTATGGCATTTTTGTGTCACAGGTCACAAATAGCGTTTTCTCAGCGAGAGAAGGCCAAAATGAACACTTCATGCAGAACTCCTGTATTTTGATGAAAACTCACTGAAATCCACCTGTAACTTCAAGTTTATGCATCTTTCTATGCTATCAGGTTGAAACTTGACTGAAAACTCACTTTGAACAAAAGTTATGGCTGTTTTGTGTCACAGGTCACAAATCGTGTTTTCTCAGCGAGAGAAGGCCAAAATGAACACTTCATGCAGAACTCCTGTTTTTTGATGAAAACTCACTGAAATCAAGCTGTAACTTGAAGTTCATGCATCTTTCTATGCTTTCAGGTTGAAACTTGACTGAAAACTCACTTTGAACAAAAGTTATGGCTGTTTTGTGTCACAGGTCACAAATAACGTTTTCTCAGCGAGAGAAGGCCAAAATGAAAACTTCATGCAGAACTCCTGTATTTTTTAGGAAAACTCACTGAAATCCACCTGTAACTTCAAGTTTATGCATCTTTCTACGCTTTCAGGTTGAAACTTGACTGAAAACTCACTTTGAACAAAAGTTATGGCTGTTTTGTGTCACAGGTCACAAATAGTGTTTTCTCAGCGAGAGAAGGAAAAAATGAACACTTCATGCAGAACTCCTGTTTTTTGATGAAAACTCACTGAAATCAAGCTGTAACTTCAAGTTTATGCATCTTTCTATGCTTTCAGGTTGAAACTTGACTGAAAACTCACTTTGAACAAAAGTTATGGCATTTTTGTGTCACAGGTCACAAAAAGCGTTTTCTCAGCGAGAGAAGGCCAAAATGAACACTTCATGCAGAACTCCTGTATTTTGATGAAAACTCACTGAAATCCACCTGTAACTTCAAGTTTATGCATCTTTCTATGCTTTCAGGTTGAAACTTGACTGAAAACTCACTTTGAACAAAAGTTATGGCATTTTTGTGTCACAGGTCACAAATAGCGTTTTCTCAGCGAGAGAAGGCCAAAATGAACACTTCATGCAGAACTCCTGTATTTTGAGGAAAACTCACTGAAATCCACCTGTAACTTCAAGTTTATGCATCTTTCTATGCTTTCAGGTTGAAACTTGACTGAAAACTCACTTTGAACAAAAGTTATGGCATTTTTGTGTCACAGGTCACAAATAGTGTTTTCTCAGCGAGAGAAGGCCAAAATGAACACTTCATTCAGAACTCCTGTTTTTTGATGAAAACTCACTGAAATCAAGCTGTAACTTCAAGTTTATGCATCTTTCTATGCTTTCAGGTTGAAACTTGACTGAAAACTCACTTTGAACAAAAGTTATGGCATTTTTGTGTCACAGGTCACAAATAGCGTTTTCTCAGCGAGAGAAGGCCAAAATGAACACTTCATGCAGAACTCCTGTATTTTGAGGAAAACTCACTGAAATCCACCTGTAACTTCAAGTTTATGCATCTTTCTATGCTTTCAGGTTGAAACTTGACTGAAAACTCACTTTGAACAAAAGTTATGGCATTTTTGTGTCACAGGTCACAAATAGCATTTTCTCAGCGAGAGAAGGCCAAAATGAACACTTCATGCAGAACTCCTGTTTTTTGATGAAAACTCACTGAAATCCACCTGTAACTTCAAGTTTATGCATCTTTCTATGCTTTATGGTTGAAACTTGACTGAAAACTCACTTTGAACAAAAGTTATGGCTGTTTTGTGTCGCATGTCACAAATAGTGTTTTCTCAGCGAGAGAATGCCAAAATGAACACTTCATGCAGAACTCCTGTATTTTGAGGAAAACTCACTGAAATCCACCTGTAACTTCAAGTTTATGCATCTTTCTATGCTTTCAGGTTGAAACTTGACTGAAAACTCACTTTGAACAAAAGTTATGGCATTTTTGTGTCACAGGTCACAAATAGTGTTTTCTCAGCGAGAGAAGGCCAAAATGAACACTTCATGCATAACTCCTGTTTTTTGATGAAAACTCACTGAAATCAAGCTGTAACTTCAAGTTTATGCATCTTTCTATGCTTTCAGGTTGAAACATGACTGAAAACTCACTTTGAACAAAAGTTATGGCATTTTTGTGTCACAGGTCACAAATAGCGTTTTCTCAGCGAGAGAAGGCCAAAATGAACACTTCATGCAGAACTCCTGTATTTTGATGAAAACTCACTGAAATCCACCTGTAACTTCAAGTTTATGCATCTTTCTATGCTATCAGGTTGAAACTTGACTGAAAACTCACTTTGAACAAAAGTTATGGCTGTTTTGTGTCACAGGTCACAAATAGTGTTTTCTCAGCGAGAGAAGGCCAAAATGAACACTTCATGCAGAACTCCTGTTTTTTGATGAAAACTCACTGAAATCAAGCTGTAACTTGAAGTTCATGCATCTTTCTATGCTTTCAGGTTGAAACTTGACTGAAAACTCACTTTGAACAAAAGTTATGGCTGTTTTTTGTCACAGGTCACAAATAGTGTTTTCTCAGCGAGAGAAGGCCAAAATGAACACTTCATGCAGAACTCCTGTTTTTTGATGAAAACTCACTGAAATCAAGCTGTAACTTCAAGTTTATGGATCTTTCTATGCTTTCAGGTTGAAACTTGACTGAAAACTCACTTTGAACAAAAGTTATGGCATTTTTGTATCACAGGTCACAAATAGCGTTTTCTCAGCGAGAGAAGGCCAAAATGAACACTTCATGCAGAACTCCTGTATTTTGATGAAAACTCACTGAAATCCACCTGTAACTTCAAGTTTATGCATCTTTCTATGCTTTCAGTTTGAAACTTGACTGAAAACTCACTTTGAACAAAAGTTATGGCTGTTTTGTGTCACAGGTCACAAATAGTGTTTTCTCAGCGAGAGAAGGCCAAAATGAACACTTCATGCAGAACTCCTGTATTTTGAGGAAAACTCACTGAAATCCACCTGTAACTTCAAGTTTATGCATCTTTCTATGCTTTCAGGTTGAAACTTGACTGAAAACTCACTTTAAACAAAAGTTATGGCTGTTTTGTGTCACAGGTCACAAATAGTGTTTTCTCAGCGAGAGAAGGCAAAAATGAACACTTCATGCAGAACTCCTGTTTTTTGATGAAAACTCACTGAAATCAAGCTGTAACTTCAAGTTTATGCATCTTTCTATGCTTTCAGGTTGAAACTTGACAGAAAACTCACTTTGAACAAAAGTTATCTCATTTTTGTGTCACAGGTCACAAATAGCGTTTTCTCAGCGAGAGAAGGCGAAAATGAACACTTCATGCAGAACTCCTGTATTTTGATGAAAACTCACTGAAATCCACCTGTAACTTCAAGTTTATGCATCTTTCTATGCTTTCAGGTTGAAACTTGACTGAAAACTCACTTTGAACAAAAGTTATGGCTGTTTTGTGTCACAGGTCACAAATAGTGTTTTCTCAGCGAGAGAGGGCCAAAATGAACACTTCATGCAGAACTCCTGTATTTTGAGGAAAACTCACTGAAATCCACCTGTAACTTCAAGTTTATGCATCTTTCTACGCTTTCAGGTTGAAACTTGACTGAAAACTCACTTTGAACAAAAGTTATGGCTGTTTTGTGTCACAGGTCACAAATAGCGTTTTCTCAGCGAGAGAAGGCCAAAATGAACACTTCATGCAGAACTCCTGTTTTTTGATGAAAACTCACTGAAATCAAGCTGTAACTTGAAGTTCATGCATCTTTCTATGCTTTCAGGATGAAACTTGACTGAAAACTCACTTTGAACAAAAGTTATGGCATTTTTGTGTCACAGGTCACAAATAGCGTTTTCTCAGCGAGAGAAGGCCAAAATGAACACTTCATGCAGAACTCCTGTATTTTGAGGAAAACTCACTGAAATCCACCTGTAACTTCAAGTTTATGCATCTTTCTACGCTTTCAGGTTGAAACTTGACTGAAAACTCACTTTGAACAAAAGTTATGGCTGTTTTGTGTCACAGGTCACAAATAGTGTTTTCTCAGCGAGAGAAGGCCAAAATGAACACTTCATGCAGAACTCCTGTTTTTTGATGAAAACTCACTGAAATCAAGCTGTAACTTCAAGTTTATGCATCTTTCTATGCTTTCAGGTTGAAACTTGACTGAAAACTCACTTTGAACAAAAGTTATGGCTGTTTTGTGTCACAGGTCACAAATAGTGTTTTCTCAGCGAGAGAAGGCCAAAATGAACACTTCATGCATAACTCCTGTTTTTTGATGAAAACTAACTGAAATCAAGCTGTAACTTCAAGTTTATGCATCTTTCTATGCTTTCAGGTTGAAACTTGACTGAAAACTCACTTTGAACAAAAGTTATGGCATTTTTGTGTCACAGGTCACAAATAGCGTTTTCTCAGCGAGAGAAGGCCAAAATGAACACTTCATGCAGAACTCCTGTTTTTTGAGGAAAACTCACTGAAATCAAGCTGAAACTTCAAGTTTATGCATCTTTCTATGCTTTCAGGTTGAAACTTGACTGAAAACTCACTTTGAACAAAATTTATGGCATTTTTGTGTCACAGGTCACAAATAGCGTTTTCTCAGCGAGAGAAGGCCAAAATGAACATTTCATGCAGAACTCCTGTTTTTTGATGAAAACTCACTGAAAGCAAGCTGTAACTTCAAGTTTATGCATCTTTCTATGCTTTCAGGTTGAAACTTGACTGAAAACTCACTTTAAACAAAAGTTATGGCTGTTTTGTGTCACAGGTCACAAATAGTGTTTTCTCAGCGACAGAAGGCCAAAATGAACACTTCATGCAGAACTCCTATTTTTTTGATGAAAACTCACTGAAATCCACCTGTAACTTCAAGTTTATGCATCTTTCTATGATTTCTGGTTGAAACTTGACTGAAAACTCACTTTGAACAAAAGTTATGGCTGTTTTGTGTCACAGGTCACAAATAGTGTTTTCTCAGCGAGAGAAGGCCAAAATGAACACTTCATGCAGAACTCCTGTTTTTTGATGAAAACTCACTAAAATCAAGCTGTAACTTCAATTTTATGCATCTTTCTAATAATTCAGGTTGAAACTTGACTGAAAACTAACTTTGAACAAAAGTTATGGCATTTTTGTGTCACAGGTCACAAATAGCGTTTTCTCAGCGAGAGAAGGCCAAAATGAACACTTCATGCAGAACTCCTGTATTTTGAGGAAAACTCACTGAAATCCACCTGTAACTTCAAGTTTATGCATCTTTCTACGCTTTCAGGTTGAAACTTGACTGAAAACTCACTTTGAACAAAAGTTATGGCTGTTTTGTGTCACAGGTCACAAATAGTGTTTTCTCAGCGTGAGAAGGCAAAAATGAACACTTCATGCAGAACTCCTGTTTTTTGATGAAAACTCACTGAAATCAAGCTGTAACTTCAAGTTTATGCATCTTTCTATGCTTTCAGGTTGAAACTTGACTGAAAACTCACTTTGAACAAAAGTTATGGCATTTTTGTGTCACAGGTCACAAATAGCGTTTTCTCAGCGAGAGAAGGCCAAAATGAACACTTCATGCAGAACTCCTGTATTTTGATGAAAACTCACTGAAATCCACCTGTAACTTCAAGTTTATGCATCTTTCTATGCTTTCAGGTTGAAACTTGACTGAAAACTCACTTTGAACAAAAGTTATGGCTGTTTTGTGTCACAGGTCACAAATAGTGTTTTCTCAGCGAGAGAAGGCCAAAATGAACACTTCATGCAGAACTCCTGTTTTTTGAGGAAAACTCACTGAAATCCACCTGTAACTTCAAGTTTATGCATCTTTCTATGCTTTCAGGTTGAAACTTGACTGAAAACTCACTTTGAACAAAAGTTATGGCATTTTTGTGTCACAGGTCACAAATAGCGTTTTCTCAGCGAGAGAAGGCCAAAATGAACACTTCATGCAGAACTCCTGTTTTTTGATGAAAACTCACTGAAATCCATCTGTAACTTCAAGTTTATGCATCTTTCTATGCTTTCTGGTTGAAACTTGACTGAAAACTCACTTTGAACAAAAGTTATGGCTGTTTTGTGTCGCATGTCACAAATAGTGTTTTCTCAGCGAGAGAAGGCCAAAATGAACACTTCATGCAGAACTCCTGTATTTTGAGGAAAACTCACTGAAATCCACCTGTAACTTCAAGTTTATGCATCTTTCTATGCTTTCAGGTTGAAACTTGACTGAAAACTCACTTTGAACAAAAGTTATGGCTGTTTTGTGTCACAGGTCACAAATAGTGTTTTCTCAGCGAGAGAAGGCCAAAATGAACACTTCATGCATAACTCCTGTTTTTTGAGGAAAACTCACTGAAATCAAGCTGTAACTTCAAGTTTATGCATCTTTCTATGCTTTCAGGTTGAAACTTGACTGAAAACTCACTTTGAACAAAAGTTATGGCATTTTTGTGTCACAGGTCACAAACAGCGTTTTCTCAGCGAGAGAAGGCCAAAATGAACACTTCATGCAGAACTCCTGTATTTTGATGAAAACTCACTGAAATCCACCTGTAACTTCAATTTTATGCATCTTTCTATGCTATCAGGTTGAAACTTGACTGAAAACTCACTTTGAATAAAAGTTATGGCTGTTTTGTGTCACAGGTCACAAATAGTGTTTTCTCAGCGAGAGAAGGCCAAAATGAACACTTCATGCAGAACTCCTGTTTTTTGATGAAAACTCACTGAAATCAAGCTGTAACTTGAAGTTCATGCATCTTTCTATGCTTTCAGGTTGAAACTTGACTGAAAACTCACTTTGAACAAAAGTTATGGCTGTTTTGTGTCACAGGTCACAAATAGCGTTTTCTCAGCGAGAGAAGGCCAAAATGAACACTTCATGCAGAACTCCTGTATTTTGAGGAAAACTCACTGAAATCCACCTGTAACTTCAAGTTTATGCATCTTTCTATGCTTTCAGGTTGAAACTTGACTGAAAACTCACTTTGAACAAAAGTTATGGCATTTTTGTGTCACAGGTCACAAATAGCGTTTTCTCAGCGAGAGAAGGCCAAAATGAACACTTCATGCAGAACTCCTGTTTTTTGATGAAAACTCACTGAAATCCATCTGTAACTTCAAGTTTATGCATCTTTCTATGCTTTCTGGTTGAAACTTGACTGAAAACTCACTTTGAACAAAAGTTATGGCTGTTTTGTGTCGCATGTCACAAATAGTGTTTTCTCAGCGAGAGAAGGCCAAAATGAACACTTCATGCAGAACTCCTGTATTTTGAGGAAAACTCACTGAAATCCACCTGTAACTTCAAGTTTACGCATCTTTCTATGCTTTCAGGTTGAAACTTGACTGAAAACTCACTTTGAACAAAAGTTATTGCATTTTTGTGTCACAGGTCACAAATAGTGTTTTCTCAGCGAGAGAAGGCCAAAATGAACACTTCATGCATAACTCCTGTTTTTTGAGGAAAACTCACTGAAATCAAGCTGTAACTTCAAGTTTATGCATCTTTCTATGCTTTCAGGTTGAAACTTGACTGAAAACTCACTTTGAACAAAAGTTATGGCATTTTTGTGTCACAGGTCACAAATAGCGTTTTCTCAGCGAGAGAAGGCCAAAATGAACACTTCATGCAGAACTCCTGTATTTTGATGAAAACTCACTGAAATCCACCTGTAACTTCAAGTTTATGCATCTTTCTATGCTATCAGGTTGAAACTTGACTGAAAACTCACTTTGAACAAAAGTTATGGCTGTTTTGTGTCACAGGTCACAAATCGTGTTTTCTCAGCGAGAGAAGGCCAAAATGAACACTTCATGCAGAACTCCTGTTTTTTGATGAAAACTCACTGAAATCAAGCTGTAACTTGAAGTTCATGCATCTTTCTATGCTTTCAGGTTGAAACTTGACTGAAAACTCACTTTGAACAAAAGTTATGGCTGTTTTGTGTCACAGGTCACAAATAGCGTTTTCTCAGCGAGAGAAGGCCAAAATGAACACTTCATGCAGAACTCCTGTATTTTGAGGAAAACTCACTAAAATCCACCTGTAACTTCAAGTTTATGCATCTTTCTACGCTTTCAGGTTGAAACTTGACTGAAAACTCACTTTGAACAACAGTTATGGCTGTTTTGTGTCACAGGTCACAAATAGTGTTTTCTCAGCGAGAGAAGGCAAAAATGAACACTTCATGCAGAACTCCTGTTTTTTGATGAAAACTCACTGAAATCAAGCTGTAACTTCAAGTTTATGCATCTTTCTATGCTTTCAGGTTGAAACTTGACTGAAAACTCACTTTGAACAAAAGTTATGGCATTTTTGTGTCAAAGGTCACAAATAGCGTTTTCTCAGCGAGAGAAGGCCAAAATGAACACTTCATGCAGAACTCCTGTTTTTTGATGAAAACTCACTGAAATCCACCTGTAACTTCAAGTTTATGCATCTTTCTATGCTTTCTGGTTGAAACTTGACTGAAAACTCACTTTGAACAAAAGTTATGGCTGTTTTGTGTCACAGGTCACAAATAGTGTTTTCTCAGCGAGAGAAGGCCAAAATGAACACTTCATGCAGAACTCCTGTATTTTGAGGAAAACTCACTGAAATCCACCTGTAACTTCAAGTTTATGCATCTTTCTATGCTTTCAGGTTGAAACTTGACTGAAAACTCACTTTAAACAAAAGTTATGGCTGTTTTGTGTCACAGGTCACAAATAGTGTTTTCTCAGCGACAGAAGGCCAAAATGAACACTTCATGCAGAACTCCTGTTTTTTGATGAAAACTCACTGAAATCCACCTGTAACTTCAAGTTTATGCATCTTTCTATGATTTCTGGTTGAAACTTGACTGAAAACTCACTTTGAACAAAAGTTATGGCTGTTTTGTGTCACAGGTCACAAATAGTGTTTTCTCAGCGAGAGAAGGCCAAAATGAACACTTCATGCATAACTCCTGTTTTTTGATGAAAACTCACTGAAATCAAGCTGTAACTTCAAGTTTATGCATCTTTCTATGGATTCAGGTTGAAACTTGACTGAAAACTCACTTTGAACAAAAGTTATGGCATTTTTGTGTCACAGGTCACAAATAGCGTTTTCTCAGCGAGAGAAGTCCAAAATGAACACTTCATGCAGAACTCCTGTATTTTGATGAAAACTCACTGAAATCCACCTGTAACTTCAAGTATATGCATCTTTCTATGCTTTCAGGTTGAAACTTGACTGAAAACTCACTTTGAACAAAAGTTATGGCTGTTTTGTGTCACAGGTCACAAATAGTGTTTTCTCAGCGAGAGAAGGCCAAAATGAACACTTCATGCATAACTCCTGTTTTTTGATGAAAACTCACTGAAATCAAGCTGTAACTTCAAGTTTATGCATCTTTCTATGCTTTCAGGTTGAAACTTGACTGAAAACTCACTTTGAACAAAAGTTATGGCTGTTTTGTGTCACAGGTCACAAATAACGTTTTCTCAGCGAGAGAAGGCCAAAATGAACACTTCATGCAGAACTCCTGTATTTTGAGGAAAACTCACTGAAATCCACCTGTAACTTCAAGTTTATGCATCTTTCTATGCTTTCACGTTGAAACTTGACTGAAAACTCACTTTGAACAAAAGTTATGGCTGTTTTGTTTCACAGGTCACAAATAGTGTTTTCTCAGCGAGAGAAGGCCAAAATGAACACTTCATGCATAACTCCTGTTTTTTGATGAAAACTCACTGAAATCAAGCTGTAACTTCAAGTTTATGCATCTTTCTATGCTTTCAGGTTGAAACTTGACTGAAAACTCACTTTGAACAAAAGTTATGGCATTTTTGTGTCACAGGTCACAAATAACGTTTTCTCAGCGAGAGAAGGCCAAAATGAAAACTTCATGCAGAACTCCTGTATTTTTTAGGAAAACTCACTGAAATCCACCTGTAACTTCAAGTTTATGCATCTTTCTACGCTTTCAGGTTGAAACTTGACTGAAAACTCACTTTGAACAAAAGTTATGGCTCTTTTGTGTCACAGGTCACAAATAGTGTTTTCTCAGCGAGAGAAGGAAAAAATGAACACTTCATGCAGAACTCCTGTTTTTTGATGAAAACTCACTGAAATCAAGCTGTAACTTCAAGTTTATGCATCTTTCTATGCTTTCAGGTTGAAACTTGACTGAAAACTCACTTTGAACAAAAGTTATGGCATTTTTGTGTCACAGGTCACAAAAAGCGTTTTCTCAGCGAGAGAAGGCCAAAATGAACACTTCATGCAGAACTCCTGTATTTTGATGAAAACTCACTGAAATCCACCTGTAACTTCAAGTTTATGCATCTTTCTATGCTTTCAGGTTGAAACTTGACTGAAAACTCACTTTGAACAAAAGTTATGGCATTTTTGTGTCACAGGTCACAAATAGCGTTTTCTCAGCGAGAGAAGGCCAAAATGAACACTTCATGCAGAACTCCTGTATTTTGAGGAAAACTCACTGAAATCCACCTGTAACTTCAAGTTTATGCATCTTTCTATGCTTTCAGGTTGAAACTTGACTGAAAACTCACTTTGAACAAAAGTTATGGCATTTTTGTGTCACAGGTCACAAATAGTGTTTTCTCAGCGAGAGAAGGCCAAAATGAACACTTCATTCAGAACTCCTGTTTTTTGATGAAAACTCACTGAAATCAAGCTGTAACTTCAAGTTTATGCATCTTTCTATGCTTTCAGGTTGAAACTTGACTGAAAACTCACTTTGAACAAAAGTTATGGCATTTTTGTGTCACAGGTCACAAATAGCGTTTTCTCAGCGAGAGAAGGCCAAAATGAACACTTCATGCAGAACTCCTGTATTTTGAGGAAAACTCACTGAAATCCACCTGTAACTTCAAGTTTATGCATCTTTCTATGCTTTCAGGTTGAAACTTGACTGAAAACTCACTTTGAACAAAAGTTATGGCATTTTTGTGTCACAGGTCACAAATAGCGTTTTCTCAGCGAGAGAAGGCCAAAATGAACACTTCATGCAGAACTCCTGTTTTTTGATGAAAACTCACTGAAATCCACCTGTAACTTCAAGTTTATGCATCTTTCTATGCTTTATGGTTGAAACTTGACTGAAAACTCACTTTGAACAAAAGTTATGGCTGTTTTGTGTCGCATGTCACAAATAGTGTTTTCTCAGCGAGAGAATGCCAAAATGAACACTTCATGCAGAACTCCTGTATTTTGAGGAAAACTCACTGAAATCCACCTGTAACTTCAAGTTTATGCATCTTTCTATGCTTTCAGGTTGAAACTTGACTGAAAACTCACTTTGAACAAAAGTTATGGCATTTTTGTGTCACAGGTCACAAATAGTGTTTTCTCAGCGAGAGAAGGCCAAAATGAACACTTCATGCATAACTCCTGTTTTTTGATGAAAACTCACTGAAATCAAGCTGTAACTTCAAGTTTATGCATCTTTCTATGCTTTCAGGTTGAAACATGACTGAAAACTCACTTTGAACAAAAGTTATGGCATTTTTGTGTCACAGGTCACAAATAGCGTTTTCTCAGCGAGAGAAGGCCAAAATGAACACTTCATGCAGAACTCCTGTTTTTTGATGAAAACTCACTGAAATCAAGCTGTAACTTCAAGTTTATGCATCTTTCTATGCTATCAGGTTGAAACTTGACTGAAAACTCACTTTGAACAAAAGTTATGGCTGTTTTGTGTCACAGGTCACAAATAGTGTTTTCTCAGCGAGAGAAGGCCAAAATGAACACTTCATGCAGAACTCCTGTTTTTTGATGAAAACTCACTGAAATCAAGCTGTAACTTGAAGTTCATGCATCTTTCTATGCTTTCAGGTTGAAACTTGACTGAAAACTCACTTTGAACAAAAGTTATGGCTGTTTTGTGTCACAGGTCACAAATAGTGTTTTCTCAGCGAGAGAAGGCCAAAATGAACACTTCATGCAGAACTCCTGTTTTTTGATGAAAACTCACTGAAATCAAGCTGTAACTTCAAGTTTATGGATCTTTCTATGCTTTCAGGTTGAAACTTGACTGAAAACTCACTTTGAACAAAAGTTATGGCATTTTTGTATCACAGGTCACAAATAGCGTTTTCTCAGCGAGAGAAGGCCAAAATGAACACTTCATGCAGAACTCCTGTATTTTGATGAAAACTCACTGAAATCCACCTGTAACTTCAAGTTTATGCATCTTTCTATGCTTTCAGTTTGAAACTTGACTGAAAACTCACTTTGAACAAAAGTTATGGCTGTTTTGTCTCACAGGTCACAAATAGTGTTTTCTCAGAGAGAGAAGGCAAAAATGAACACTTCATGCAGAACTCCTGTTTTTTGAGGAAAACTCACTGAAATCAAGCTGAAACTTCAAGTTTATGCATCTTTCTATGCTTTCAGGTTGAAACTTGACTGAAAACTCACTTTGAACAAAATTTATGGCATTTTTGTGTCACAGGTCACAAATAGCGTTTTCTCAGCGAGAGAAGGCCAAAATGAACACTTCATGCAGAACTCCTGTTTTTTGATGAAAACTCACTGAAATCCACCTGTAACTTCAAGTTTATGCATCTTTCTATGCTTTCTGGTTGAAGCTTGACTGAAAACTCACTTTGAACAAAAGTTATGGCTGTTTTGTGTCACAGGTCACAAATAGTGTTTTCTCAGCGAGAGAAGGCCAAAATGAACACTTCATGCAGAACTCCTGTTTTTTGATGAAAACTCACTGAAATCAAGCTGTAACTTCAAGTTTATGCATCTTTCTATGCTTTCAGGTTGAAACTTGACTGAAAACTCACTTTGAACAAAAGTTATGGCATTTTTGTGTCACAGGTCACAAATAGCGTTTTCTCAGCGAGAGAAGGCCAAAATGAACACTTCATGCAGAACTCCTGTATTTTGATGAAAACTCACTGAAATCCACCTGTAACTTCAAGTTTATGCATCTTTCTATGCTTTCAGGTTGAAACTTGACTGAAAACTCACTTTGAACAAAAGTTATGGCATTTTTGTGTCACAGGTCACAAATAGCGTTTTCTCAGCGAGAGAAGGCCAAAATGAACACTTCATGCATAACTCCTGTTTTTTGATGAAAACTCACTGAAATCCACCTGTAACTTCAAGTTTATGCATCTTTCTATGCTTTCTGGTTGAAACTTGACTGAAAACTCACTTTGAACAAAAGTTATGGCTGTTTTGTGTCACAGGTCACAAATAGTGTTTTCTCAGCGAGAGAAGGCCAAAATGAACACTTCATGCAGAACTCCTGTATTTTGAGGAAAACTCACTGAAATCCACCTGTAACTTCAAGTTTATGCATCTTTCTATGCTTTCAGGTTGAAACTTGACTGAAAACTCACTTTAAACAAAAGTTATGGCTGTTTTGTGTCACAGGTCACAAATAGTGTTTTCTCAGCGACAGAAGGCCAAAATGAACACTTCATGCAGAACTCCTGTTTTTTTGATGAAAACTCACTGAAATCCACCTGTAACTTCAAGTTTATGCATCTTTCTATGATTTCTGGTTGAAACTTGACTGAAAACTCACTTTGAACAAAAGTTATGGCTGTTTTGTGTCACAGGTCACAAATAGTGTTTTCTCAGCGAGAGAAGGCCAAAATGAACACTTCATGCATAACTCCTGTTTTTTGATGAAAACTCACTGAAATCAAGCTGTAACTTCAAGTTTATGCATCTTTCTATGGATTCAGGTTGAAACTTGACTGAAAACTCACTTTGAACAAAAGTTATGGCATTTTTGTGTCACAGGTCACAAATAGCGTTTTCTCAGCGAGAGAAGGCCAAAATGAACACTTCATGCAGAACTCCTGTATTTTGAGGAAAACTCACTGAAATCCACCTGTAACTTCAAGTTTATGCATCTTTCTATGCGTTCAGGTTGAAACTTGACTGAAAACTCACTTTGAACAAAAGTTATGGCTGTTTTTTGTCACAGGTCACAAATAGTGTTTTCTCAGCGAGAGAAGGCCAAAATGAACACTTCATGCAGAACTCCTGTATTTTCATGAAAACTCACTGAAATCAAGCTGTAACTTCAAGTTTATGCATCTTTCTATGCTTTCAGGTTGAAACTTGACTGAAAACTCACTTTGAACAAAAGTTATGGCATTTTTGTGTCACAGGTCACGAATAACGTTTTCTCAGCGAGAGAAGGCCAAAATGAACACTTCATGCAGAACTCCTGTATTTTGAGGAAAACTCACTGAAATCCACCTGTAACTTCAAGTTTATGCATCTTCCTATGCTTTCAGGTTGAAACTTGACTGAAAACTCACTTTGAACAAAAGTTATGGCTGTTTTGTGTCACAGGTCACAAATAGTGTTTTCTCAGCGAGAGAAGGCCAAAATGAACACTTCATGCATAACTCCTGTTTTTTGATGAAAACTCACTGAAATCAAGCTGTAACTTCAAGTTTATGGATCTTTCTATGCTTTCAGGTTGAAACTTGACTGAAAACTCACTTTGAACAAAAGTTATGGCATTTTTGTGTCACAGGTCACAAATAGCGTTTTCTCAGCGAGAGAAGGCCAAAATGAACACTTCATGCAGAACTCCTGTATTTTGAGGAAAACTCACTGAAATCCACCTGTAACTTCAAGTTTATGCATCTTTCTATGCTTTCAGGTTGAAACTTGACTGAAAACTCACTTTAAACAAAAGTTATGGCTGTTTTGTGTCACAGGTCACAAATAGTGTTTTCTCAGCGACAGAAGGCCAAAATGAACACTTCATGCAGAACTCCTGTTTTTCGATGAAAACTCACTGAAATCCACCTGTAACTTCAAGTTTATGCATCTTTCTATGATTTCTAGTTGAAACTTGACTGAAAACTCACTTTGAACAAAAGTTATGGCTGTTTTGTGTCACAGGTCACAAATAGTGTTTTCTCAGCGAGAGAAGGCCAAAATGAACACTTCATGCATAACTCCTGTTTTTTGATGAAAACTCACTGAAATCAAGCTGTAACTTCAAGTTTATGCATCTTTCTATGGATTCAGGTTGAAACTTGACTGAAAACTCACTTTGAACAAAAGTTATGGCATTTTTGTGTCACAGGTCACAAATAGCGTTTTCTCAGCGAGAGAAGGCCAAAATGAACACTTCATGCAGAACTCCTGTATTTTGATGAAAACTCACTGAAATCCACCTGTAACTTCAAGTTTATGCATCTTTCTTTGCTTTCAGGTTGAAACTTGACTGAAAACTCACTTTGAACAAAAGTTATGGCTGTTTTGTGTCACAGGTCACAAATAGTGTTTTCTCAGCGAGAGAAGGCCAAAATGAACACTTCATGCATAACTCCTGTTTTTTGATGAAAACTCACTGAAATCAAGCTGTAACTTCAAGTTTATGCATCTTTCTATGCTTTCAGGTTGAAACTTGACTGAAAACTCACTTTGAACAAAAGTTATGGCATTTTTGTGTCACAGGTCACAAATAGCGTTTTCTCAGCGAGAGAAGGCCAAAATGAACACTTCATGCAGAACTCCTGTATTTTGAGGAAAACTCACTGAAATCGACCTGTAACTTCAAGTTTATGCATCTTTCTATGCTTTCAGGTTGAAACTTGACTGAAAACTCACTTTGAACAAAAGTTATGGCTGTTTTGTGTCACAGGTCACAAATAGTGTTTTCTCAGCGAGAGAAGGCCAAAATGAACACTTCATGCAGAACTCCTGTTTTTTGATGAAAACTCACTGAAATCAAGCTGTAACTTCAAGTTTATGGATCTTTCTATGCTTTCAGGTTCAAACTTGACTGAAAACTCACTTTGAACAAAAGTTATGGCTGTTTTTTGTCACAGGTCACAAATAGCGTTTTCTCAGCGAGAGAAGGCCAAAATGAACACTTCATGCAGAACTCCTGTATTTTGAGGAAAACTCACTGAAATCCACCTGTAACTTCAAGTTTATGCATCTTTCTATGCTTTCAGGTTGAAACTTGACTGAAAACTCACTTTGAACAAAAGTTATGGCTGTTTTGTGTCACAGGTCACAAATAGTGTTTTCTCAGCGAGAGAAGGCCAAAATGAACACTTCATGCAGAACTCCTGTTTTTTGATGAAAACTCACTGAAATCAAGCTGTAACTTCAAGTTTATGCATCTTTCTATGCTTTCAGGTTGAAACTTGACTGAAAACTCACTTTGAAAAACAGTTATGGCATTTTTGTGTCACAGGTCACAAATAGCGTTTTCTCAGCGAGAGAAGGCCAAAATGAACACTTCATGCAGAACTCCTGTATTTTGAGGAAAACTCACTGAAATCCACCTGTAACTTCAAGTTTATGCATCTTTCTATGCTTTCAGGTTGAAACTTGACTGAAAACTCACTTTGAACAAAAGTTATGGCTGTTTTGTGTCACAGGTCACAAATAGTGTTTTCTCAGAGAGAGAAGGCAAAAATGAACACTTCATGCAGAACTCCTGTTTTTTGATGAAAACTCACTGAAATCAAGCTGTAACTTCAAGTTTATGCATCTTTCTATGCTTTCAGGTTGAAACTTGACTGAAAACTCACTTTGAACAAAAGTTATGGCATTTTTGTGTCACAGGTCACAAATAGCGTTTTCTCAGCGAGAGAAGGCCAAAATGAACACTTCATGCAGAACTCCTGTATTTTGATGAAAACTCACTGAAATCCACCTGTAACTTCAAGTTTATGCATCTTTCTATGCTTTCAGGTTGAAACTTGACTGAAAACTCACTTTGAACAAAAGTTATGGCTGTTTTGTGTCACAGGTCACAAATAGTGTTTTCTCAGCGAGAGAAGGCCAAAATGAACACTTCATGCAGAACTCCTGTATTTTGAGGAAAACTCACTGAAATCCACCTGTAACTTCAAGTTTATGCATCTTTCTATGCTTTCAGGTTGAAACTTGACTGAAAACTCACTTTGAACAAAAGTTATGGCATTTTTGTGTCACAGGTCACAAATAGTGTTTTCTCAGCGAGAGAAGGCCAAAATGAACACTTCATGCATAACTCCTGTTTTTTGATGAAAACTCACTGAAATCAAGCTGTAACTTCAAGTTTATGCATCTTTCTATGCTTTCAGGTTGAAACATGACTGAAAACTCACTTTGAACAAAAGTTATGGCATTTTTGTGTCACAGGTCACAAATAGCGTTTTCTCAGCGAGAGAAGGCCAAAATGAACACTTCATGCAGAACTCCTGTATTTTGATGAAAACTCACTGAAATCCACCTGTAACTTCAAGTTTATGCATCTTTCTATGCTTTCAGGTTGAAACTTGACTGAAAACTCACTTTGAACAAAAGTTATGGCTGTTTTGTGTCACAGGTCACAAATAGTGTTTTCTCAGCGAGAGAAGGCCAAAATGAACACTTCATGCAGAACTCCTGTTTTTTGATGAAAACTCACTGAAATCAAGCTGTAACTTCAAGTTTATGCATCTTTCTATGCTTTCAGGTTGAAACTTGACTGAAAACTCACTTTGAAAAACAGTTATGGCATTTTTGTGTCACAGGTCACAAATAGCGTTTTCTCAGCGAGAGAAGGCCAAAATGAACACTTCATGCAGAACTCCTGTATTTTGAGGAAAACTCACTGAAATCCACCTGTAACTTCAAGTTTATGCATCTTTTTATGCTTTCAGGTTAAAACTTGACTGAAAACTCACTTTGAACAAAAGTTATGGCTGTTTTGTGTCACAGGTCACAAATAGTGTTTTCTCAGAGAGAGAAGGCAAAAATGAACACTTCATGCAGAACTCCTGTTTTTTGATGAAAACTCACTGAAATCAAGCTGTAACTTCAAGTTTATGCATCTTTCTATGCTTTCAGGTTGAAACTTGACTGAAAACTCACTTTGAACAAAAGTTATGGCATTTTTGTGTCACAGGTCACAAATAGCGTTTTCTCAGCGAGAGAAGGCCAAAATGAACACTTCATGCAGAACTCCTGTATTTTGATGAAAACTCACTGAAATCCACCTGTAACTTCAAGTTTATGCATCTTTCTATGCTTTCAGGTTGAAACTTGACTGAAAACTCACTTTGAACAAAAGTTATGGCTGTTTTGTGTCACAGGTCACAAATAGTGTTTTCTCAGCGAGAGAAGGCCAAAATGAACACTTCATGCATAACTCCTGTTTTTTGATGAAAACTCACTGAAATCAAGCTGTAACTTCAAGTTTATGCATCTTTCTATGCTTTCAGGTTGAAACTTGACTGAAAACTAACTTTGAACAAAAGTTATGGCATTTTTGTGTCACAGGTCACAAATAGCGTTTTCTCAGCGAGAGAAGGCCAAAATGAACACTTCATGCAGAACTCCTGTATTTTGAGGAAAACTCACTGAAATCCACCTGTAACTTCAAGTTTATGCATCTTTCTATGCTTTCAGGTTGAAACTTGACTGAAAACTCACTTTGAACAAAAGTTATGGCTGTTTTGTGTCACAGGTCACAAATAGTGTTTTCTCAGCGAGAGAAGGCCAAAATGAACACTTCATGCAGAACTCCTGTTTTTTGATGAAAACTCACTGAAATCAAGCTGTAACTTCAAGTTTATGGATCTTTCTATGCTTTCAGGTTGAAACTTGACTGAAAACTCACTTTGAACAAAAGTTATGGCTGTTTTGTGTCACAGGTCACAAATAGCGTTTTCTCAGCGAGAGAAGGCCAAAATGAACACTTCATGCAGAACTCCTGTATTTTGAGGAAAACTCACTGAAATCCACCTGTAACTTCAAGTTTATGCATCTTTCTATGCTTTCAGGTTGAAACTTGACTGAAAACTCACTTTGAACAAAAGTTATGGCTGTTTTTTGTCACAGGTCACAAATAGTGTTTTCTCAGCGAGAGAAGGCCTAAATGAACACTTCATGCAGAACTCCTGTATTTTGAGGAAAACTCACTGAAATCCACCTGTAACTTCAAGTTTATGCATCTTTCTATGCTTTCAGGTTGAAACTTGACTGAAAACTCACTTTGAACAAAAGTTATGGCTGTTTTGTGTCACAGGTCACAAATAGTGTTTTCTCTGCGAGAGAAGGCCAAAATGAACACTTCATGCATAACTCTTGTTTTTTGATGAAAACTCACAGAAATCAAGCTGTAACTTCAAGTTTATGCATCTTTCTATGCTTTCAGGTTGAAACTTGACTGAAAACTCACTTTGAACAAAAGTTATGGCATTTTTGTGTCACAGGTCACAAATAGTGTTTTCTCAGCGAGAGAAGGCCAAAATGAACACTTCATGCAGAACTCCTGTATTTTGATGAAAACTCACTGAAATCCACCTGTAACTTCAAGTTTATGCATCTTTCTATGCTTTCAGGTTGAAACTTGACTGAAAACTCACTTTGAACAAAAGTTATGGCTGTTTTGTGTCACAGGTCACAAATAGTGTTTTCTCAGCGAGAGAAGGCCAAAATGAACACTTCATGCATAACTCCTGTTTTTTGATGAAAACTCACAGAAATCAAGCTGTAACTTCAAGTTTATGCATCTTTCTATGCTTTCAGGTTGAAACTTGACTGAAAACTCACTTTGAACAAAGGTTATGGCATTTTTGTATCACAGGTCACAAATAGCGTTTTCTCAGCGAGAGAAGGCCAAAATGAACACTTCATGCAGAACTCCTTTTTTTTGAGGAAAACTCACTGAAATCCACCTGTAACTTCAAGTTTATGCATCTTTCTATGCTTTCAGGTTGAAACTTGACTGAAAACTCACTTTGAACAAAAGTTATGGCATTTTTGTGTCACAGGTCACAAATAGCGTTTTCTCAGCGAGAGAAGGCCAAAATGAACACTTCATGCAGAACTCCTGTATTTTGATGAAAACTCACTGAAATCCACCTGTAACTTCAAGTTTATGCATCTTTCTATGCTTTCAGGTTGAAACTTGACTGAAAACTCACTTTGAACAAAAGTTATGGCTGTTTTGTGTCACAGGTCACAAATAGTGTTTTCTCAGCGAGAGAAGGCCAAAATGAACACTTCATGCATAACTCCTGTTTTTTGATGAAAACTCACTGAAATCAAGCTGTAACTTCAAGTTTATGCATCTTTCTATGCTTTCAGGTTTAAACTTGACTGAAAACTCACTTTGAAGAAAAGTTATGGCATTTTTGTGTCACAGGTCACAAATAGTGTTTTCTCAGCGAGAGAAGGCCAAAATGAACACTTCATGCAGAACTCCTGTATTTTGAGGAAAACTCACTGAAATCCACCTGTAACTTAAAGTTTATGCATCTTTCTATGCTTTCAGGTTGAAACTTGACTGAAAACTCACTTTGAACAAAAGTTATGGCTGTTTTGTGTCACATGTCACAAATAGTGTTTTCTCAGCGAGAGAAGGCCAAAATGAACACTTCATGCAGAACTCCTGTTTTTTGATGAAAACTCAAAGAAATCAAGCTGTAACTTCAAGTTTATGCATCTTTCTATGCTTTCAGGTTGAAACTTGACTGAAAACTCACTTTGAACAAAAGTTATGGCATTTTTGTGTCACAGGTCACAAATAGTGTTTTCTCAGCGAGAGAAGGCCAAAATGAACACTTCATGCAGAACTCCTGTATTTTGATGAAAACTCACTGAAATCCACCTGTAACTTCAAGTTTATGCATCTTTCTATGCTTTCAGGTTGAAACTTGACTGAAAACTCACTTTGAACAAAAGTTATGGCTGTTTTGTGTCACAGGTCACAAATAGTGTTTTCTCAGCGAGAGAAGGCCAAAATGAACACTTCATGCATAACTCCTGTTTTTTGATGAAAACTCACTGAAATCCACCTGTAACTTCAAGTTTATGCATCTTTCTATGCTTTCAGGTTGAAACTTGACTGAAAACTAACTTTGAACAAAAGTTATGGCATTTTTGTGTCACAGGTCACAAATAGTGTTTTCTCAGCGAGAGAAGGCCAAAATGAACACTTCATGCAGAACTCCTGTATTTTGAGGAAAACTCACTGAAATCCACCTGTAACTTCAAGTTTATGCATCTTTCTATGCTTTCAGGTTGAAACTTGACTGAAAACTCACTTTGAACAAAAGTTATGGCTGTTTTGTGTCACAGGTCACAAATAGTGTTTTCTCAGCGAGAGAAGGCCAAAATGAACACTTCATGCAGAACTCCTGTATTTTGATGAAAACTCACTGAAATCCACCTGTAACTTCAAGTTTATGCATCTTTCTATGCTTTCAGGTTGAAACTTGACTGAAAACTCACTTTGAACAAAAGTTATGGCATTTTTGTGTCACAGGTCACAAATAGTGTTTTCTCAGCGAGAGAAGGCCAAAATGAACACTTCATGCAGAACTCCTGTATTTTGATGAAAACTCACTGAAATCCACCTGTAACTTCAAGTTTATGCATCTTTCTATGCTTTCAGGTTGAAACTTGACTGAAAACTCACTTTGAACAAAAGTTATGGCTGTTTTGTGTCACAGGTCACAAATAGTGTTTTCTCAGCGAGAGAAGGCCAAAATGAACACTTCATGCAGAACTCCTGTTTTTTGATGAAAACTCACAGAAATCAAGCTGTAACTTCAAGTTTATGCATCTTTCTATGCTTTCAGTTTGAAACTTGACTGAAAACTCACTTTGAACAAAGGTTATGGCATTTTTGTTTCACAGGTCACAAATAGCGTTTTCTCAGCGAGAGAAGGCCAAAATGAACACTTCATGCAGAACTCCTTTTTTTTGAGGAAAACTCACTGAAATCCACCTGTAACTTCAAGTTAATGCATCTTTCTATGCTTTCAGGTTGAAACTTGACTGAAAACTCACTTTGAACAAAAGTTATGGCATTTTTGTGTCACAGGTCACAAATAGCGTTTTCTCAGCGAGAGAAGGCCAAAATGAACACTTCATGCAGAACTCCTGTATTTTGATGAAAACTCACTGAAATCCACCTGTAACTTCAAGTTTATGCATCTTTCTATGCTTTCAGGTTGAAACTTGACTGAAAACTCACTTTGAACAAAAGTTATGGCTGTTTTGTGTCACAGGTCACAAATAGTGTTTTCTCAGCGAGAGAAGGCCAAAATGAACACTTCATGCATAACTCCTGTTTTTTGATGAAAACTCACTGAAATAAAGCTGTAACTTCAAGTTTATGCATCTTTCTATGCTTTCAGGTTTAAACTTGACTGAAAACTCACTTTGAACTAAAGTTATGGCATTTTTGTGTCACAGGTCACAAATAGCGTTTTCTCAGCGAGAGAAGGCCAAAATGAACACTTCATGCAGAACTCCTGTATTTTGAGGAAAACTCACTGAAATCCACCTGTAACTTCAAGTTTATGCATCTTTCTATGCTTTCAGGTTGAAACTTGACTGAAAACTCACTTTGAACAAAAGTTATGGCTGTTTTGTGTCACAGGTCACAAATAGTGTTTTCTCAGCAAGAGAAGGCCAAAATGAACACTTCATGCATAACTCTTGTTTTTTGATGAAAACTCACAGAAATCAAGCTGTAACTTCAAGTTTATGCATCTTTCTATGCTTTCAGGTTGAAACTTGACTGAAAACTCACTTTGAAGAAAAGTTATGGCATTTTTGTGTCACAGGTCACAAATAGTGTTTTCTCAGCGAGAGAAGGCCAAAATGAACACTTCATGCAGAACTCCTGTATTTTGAGGAAAACTCACTGAAATCCACCTGTAACTTAAAGTTTATGCATCTTTCTATGGATTCAGGTTGAAACTTGACTGAAAACTCACTTTGAAAAAAAAGTTATGGCATTTTTGTGTCACAGGTCACAAATAGCGTTTTCTCAGCGAGAGAAGGCCAAAATGAACACTTCATGCAGAACTCCTGTATTTTGAGGAAAACTCACTGAAATCCACCTGTAACTTAAAGTTTATGCATCTTTCTATGCTTTCAGGTTGAAACTTGACTGAAAACTCACTTTGAAGAAAAGTTATGGCTGTTTTGTGTCACATGTCACAAATAGTGTTTTCTCAGCGAGAGAAGGCCAAAATGAACACTTCATGCATAACTCCTGTTTTTTGATGAAAACTCACAGAAATCAAGCTGTAACTTCAAGTTTATGCATCTTTCTATGCTTTCAGGTTGAAACTTGACTGAAAACTCACTTTGAACAAAAGTTATGGCTTTTTTGTGTCACAGGTCACAAATAGTGTTTTCTCAGCGAGAGAAGGCCAAAATGAACACTTCATGCAGAACTCCTGTATTTTGAGGAAAACTCACTGAAATCCACCGTTAACTTCAAGTTTATGCATCTTTCTATGCTTTCAGGTTGAAACTTGACTGAAAACTCACTTTGAACAAAAGTTATGGCTGTTTTGTGTCACAGGTCACAAATAGTGTTTTCTCAGCGAGAGAAGGCCAAAAAGAACACTTCATGCATAACTCCTGTTTTTTGATGAAAACTCACTGAAATCAAGCTGTAACTTCAAGTTTATGCATCTTTCTATGCTTTCAGGTTGAAACTTGACTGAAAACTCACTTTGAACAAAAGTTATGGCATTTTTGTGTCACAGGTCACAAATAGCGTTTTCTCAGCGAGAGAAGGCCAAAATGAACACTTCATGCAGAACTACTGTATTTTGAAGAAAACTCACTGAAAGCAAGCTGTAACTTCAAGTTTATGCATCTTTCTATGCTTTCAGGTTGAAACTTGACTGAAAACTCACTTTGAACAAAAGTTATGGCATTTTTGTGTCACAGGTCACAAATAGCGTTTTCTCAGCGAGAGAAGGCCAAAATGAACACTTCATGCAGAACTCCTGTATTTTGATGAAAACTCACTGAAATCCACCTGTAACTTCAAGTTTATGCATCTTTCTATGCTTTCAGGTTGAAACTTGACTGAAAACTCACTTTGAACAAAAGTTATGGCTTTTTTGTGTCACAGGTCACAAATAGTGTTTTCTCAGCGAGAGAAGGCCAAAATGAACACTTCATGCAGAACTACTGTATTTTGAAGAAAACTCACTTAAATCCACCTGTAACTTCAAGTTTATGCATCTTTCTATGCTTTCAGGTTCAAACTTGACTGAAAAATCACTTTTATAAAAAATTATGGCATTTTTGTGTCACAGGTCACAAATAGCGTTTTCTCAGCGAGAGAAGGCCAAAATGAACACTTCATGCAGAACTCCTGTATTTTGATGAAAACTCACTGAAATCCACCTGTAACTTCAAGTTTATGCATCTTTCTATGCTTTCAGGTTGAAACTTGACTGAAAACTCACTTTGAACAAAAGTTATGGCATTTTTGTGTCACAGGTCACAAATAGCGTTTTCTCAGCGAGAGAAGGCCAAAATGAACACTTCATGCAGAACTCCTGTATTTTGAGGAAAACTCACTGAAATCCACCTGTAACTTCAAGTTTATGCATCTTTCTATGCTTTCAGGTTGAAACTTGACTGAAAACTCACTTTGAACAAAAGTTATGGCTGTTTTGTGTCACAGGTCACAAATAGTGTTTTCTCAGCGAGAGAAGGCCAAAATGAACACTTCATGCATAACTCCTGTTTTTTGATGAAAACTCACTGAAATCAAGCTGTAACTTCAAGTTTATGCATCTTTCTATGCTTTCAGGTTGAAACTTGACTGAAAACTCACTTTGAACAAAAGTTATGGCTGTTTTGTGTCACAGGTCACAAATAGCGTTTTCTCAGCGAGAGAAGGCCAAAATGAACACTTCATGCATAACTCTTGTTTTTTGATGAAAACTCACAGAAATCAAGCTGTAACTTCAAGTTTATGCATCTTTCTATGCTTTCAGGTTGAAACTTGACTGAAAACTCACTTTGAACAAAAGTTATGGCATTTTTGTGTCACAGGTCACAAATAGCGTTTTCTCAGCGAGAGAAGGCCAAAATGAACACTTCATGCAGAACTACTGTATTTTGAAGAAAACTCACTGAAAGCAAGCTGTAACTTCAAGTTTATGCATCTTTCTATGCTTTCAGGTTGAAACTTGACTGAAAACTCACTTTGAACAAAAGTTATGGCATTTTTGTGTCACAGGTCACAAATAGCGTTTTCTCAGCGAGAGAAGGCCAAAATGAACACTTCATGCAGAACTCCTGTATTTTGATGAAAACTCACTGAAATCCACCTGTAACTTCAAGTTTATGCATCTTTCTATGCTTTCAGGTTGAAACTTGACTGAAAACTCACTTTGAACAAAAGTTATGGCTTTTTTGTGTCACAGGTCACAAATAGTGTTTTCTCAGCGAGAGAAGGCCAAAATGAACACTTCATGCAGAACTACTGTATTTTGAAGAAAACTCACTTAAATCCACCTGTAACTTCAAGTTTATGCATCTTTCTATGCTTTCAGGTTCAAACTTGACTGAAAAATCACTTTTATAAAAAATTATGGCATTTTTGTGTCACAGGTAACAAATAGCGTTTTCTCAGCGAGAGAAGGCCAAAATGAACACTTCATGCAGAACTCCTGTATTTTGATGAAAACTCACTGAAATCCACCTGTAACTTCAAGTTTATGCATCTTTCTATGCTTTCAGGTTGAAACTTGACTGAAAACTCACTTTGAACAAAAGTTATGGCATTTTTGTGTCACAGGTCACAAATAGCGTTTTCTCAGCGAGAGAAGGCCAAAATGAACACTTCATGCAGAACTCCTGTATTTTGAGGAAAACTCACTGAAATCCACCTGTAACTTCAAGTTTATGCATCTTTCTATGCTTTCAGGTTGAAACTTGACTGAAAACTCACTTTGAACAAAAGTTATGGCTGTTTTGTGTCACAGGTCACAAATAGTGTTTTCTCAGCGAGAGAAGGCCAAAATGAACACTTCATGCATAACTCCTGTTTTTTGATGAAAACTCACTGAAATCAAGCTGTAACTTCAAGTTTATGCATCTTTCTATGCTTTCAGGTTGAAACTTGACTGAAAACTCACTTTGAACAAAAGTTATGGCTGTTTTGTGTCACAGGTCACAAATAGCGTTTTCTCAGCGAGAGAAGGCCAAAATGAACACTTCATGCATAACTCTTGTTTTTTGATGAAAACTCACAGAAATCAAGCTGTAACTTCAAGTTTATGCATCTTTCTATGCTTTCAGGTTGAAACTTGACTGAAAACTCACTTTGAACAAAGGTTATGGCATTTTTTTTTCACAGGTCACAAATAGTGTTTTCTCAGCGAGAGAAGGCCAAAATGAACACTTCATACAGAACTACTGTATTTTGAAGAAAACTCACTGAAAACAAGCTGTAACTTCAAGTTTATGCATCTTTCTATGCTTTCAGGTTGAAACTTGACTGAAAACTCACTTTGAACAAAAGTTATGGCATTTTTGTGTCACAGGTCACAAATAGCGTTTTCTCAGCGAGAGAAGGCCAAAATGAACACTTCATGCAGAACTCCTGTATTTTGATGAAAATTCACTGAAATCCACCTGTAACTTCAAGTTTATGCATCTTTCTATGCTTTCAGGTTGAAACTTGACTGAAAACTCACTTTGAAAAAAAAGTTATGGCTGTTTTTTGTCACAGGTCACAAATAGTGTTTTCTCAGCGAGAGAAGGCCAAAATGAACACTTCATGCAGAACTCCTGTATTTTGATGAAAACTCACTGAAATCCACTTGTAACTTCAAGTTTATGCATCTTTCTATGCTTTCAGGTTGAAACTTGACTGAAAACTCACTTTGAACAAAAGTTATGGCTGTTTTGTGTCACAGGTCACAAATAGTGTTTTCTCAGCGAGAGAAGGCCAAAATGAACACTTCATGCATAACTCCTGTTTTTTGATGAAAACTCACAGAAATCAAGCTGTAACTTCAAGTTTATGCATCTTTCTATGCTTTCAGGTTGAAACTTGACTGAAAACTCACTTTGAACAAAGGTTATGGCATTTTTGTGTCACAGGTCACAAATAGTGTTATCTCAGCGAGAGAAGGCCAAAATGAACACTTCATACAGAACTCCTGTATTTTGAAGAAAACTCACTGAAATCCACCTGTAACTTCAAGTTTATGCATCTTTCTATGCTTTCAGGTTCAAACTTGACTGAAAAATCACTTTTAAAAAAAGTTATGGCATTTTTGTGTCACAGGTCACAAATAGCGTTTTCTCAGCGAGAGAAGGCCAAAATGAACACTTCATGCAGAACTCCTGTATTTTGATGAAAACTCACTGAAATCCACCTGTAACTTCAAGTTTATGCATCTTTCTATGCTTTCAGGTTGAAACTTGACTGAAAACTCACTTTGAACAAAAGTTATGGCATTTTTGTGTCACATGTCACAAATAGCGTTTTCTCAGCGAGAGAAGGCCAAAATGAACACTTCATGCAGAACTCCTGTATTTTGAGGAAAACTCACTGAAATCCACCTGTAACTTCAAGTTTATGCATCTTTCTATGCTTTCAGGTTGAAACTTGACTGAAAACTCACTTTGAACAAAAGTTATGGCTGTTTTGTGTCACAGGTCACAAATAGTGTTTTCTCAGCGAGAGAAGGCCAAAATGAACACTTCATGCATAACTCTTGTTTTTTGATGAAAACTCACAGAAATCAAGCTGTAACTTCAAGTTTATGCATCTTTCTATGCTTTCAGGTTGAAACTTGACTGAAAACTCACTTTGAACAAAAGTTATGGCAATTTGTGTCAAAGGTCACAAATAGTGTTTTCTCAGCGAGAGAAGGCCAAAATGAACACTTCATGCAGAACTCCTGTATTTTGATGAAAACTCACTGAAATCCACCTGTAACTTCAAGTTTATGCATCTTTCTATGCTTTCAGGTTGAAACTTGACTGAAAACTCACTTTGAACAAAAGTTATGGCTGTTTTGTGTCACAGGTCACAAATAGTGTTTTCTCAGCGAGAGAAGGCCAAAATGAACACTTCATGCATAACTCCTGTTTTTTGATGAAAACTCACAGAAATCAAGCTGTAACTTCAAGTTTATGCATCTTTCTATGCTTTCAGGTTGAAACTTGACTGAAAACTCACTTTGAACAAAGGTTATGGCATTTTTTTGTCACAGGTCACAAATAGTGTTTTCTCAGCGAGAGAAGGCCAAAATGAACACTTCATGCAGAACTCCTGTATTTTGAAGAAAACTCACTGAAATCCACCTGTAACTTCAAGTTTATGCATCTTTCTATGCTTTCAGGTTGAAACTTGACTGAAAACTCACTTTGAACAAAAGTTATGGCATTTTTGTGTCACAGGTCACAAATAGCGTTTTTTCAGCGAGAGAAGGCCAAAATGAACACTTCATGCAGAACTCCTGTATTTTGATGAAAATTCACTGAAATCCACCTGTAACTTCAAGTTTATGCATCTTTCTATGCTTTCAGGTTGAAACTTGACTGAAAACTCACTTTGAACAAAAGTTATGGCTGTTATGTGTCACAGGTCACAAATAGTGTTTTCTCAGCGAGAGAAGGCCAAAATGAACACTTCATGCATAACTCCTGTTTTTTGATGAAAACTCACAGAAATCAAGCTGTAACTTCAAGTTTATGCATCTTTCTATGCTTTCAGGTTGAAACTTGACTGAAAACTCACTTTGAACAAAGGTTATGGCATTTTTGTGTCACAGGTCACAAATAGTGTTTTCTCAGCGAGAGAAGGCCAAAATGAACACTTCATGCAGAACTCCTGTATTTTGAAGAAAACTCACTGAAATCCACCTGTAACTTCAAGTTTATGCATCTTTCTATGCTTTCAGGTTCAAACTTGACTGAAAAATCACTTTTAAAAAAAGTTATGGCATTTTTGTGTCACAGGTCACAAATAGCGTTTTCTCAGCGAGAGAAGGCCAAAATGAACACTTCATGCAGAACTCCTGTTTTTTGAGGAAAACTCACTGAAATCAAGCTGTAACTTCAAGTTTATGCATCTTTCTATGCTTTCAGGTTGAAACTTGACTGAAAACTCACTTTGAACAAAAGTTATGGCATTTTTGTGTCACATGTCACAAATAGCGTTTTCTCAGCGAGAGAAGGCCAAAATGAACACTTCATGCAGAACTCCTGTATTTTGAGGAAAACTCACTGAAATCCACCTGTAACTTCAAGTTTATGCATCTTTCTATGCTTTCAGGTTGAAACTTGACTGAAAACTCACTTTGAACAAAAGTTATGGCTGTTTTGTGTCACAGGTCACAAATAGTGTTTTCTCAGCGAGAGAAGGCCAAAATGAACACTTCATGCATAACTCTTGTTTTTTGATGAAAACTCACAGAAATCAAGCTGTAACTTCAAGTTTATGCATCTTTCTATGCTTTCAGGTTGAAACTTGACTGAAAACTCACTTTGAACAAAAGTTATGGCATTTTTGTGTCAAAGGTCACAAATAGTGTTTTCTCAGCGAGAGAAGGCCAAAATGAACACTTCATGCAGAACTCCTGTATTTTGATGAAAACTCACTGAAATCCACCTGTAACTTCAAGTTTATGCATCTTTCTATGCTTTCAGGTTGAAACTTGACTGAAAACTCACTTTGAACAAAAGTTATGGCTGTTTTGTGTCACAGGTCACAAATAGTGTTTTCTCAGCGAGAGAAGGCCAAAATGAACACTTCATGCATAACTCCTGTTTTTTGATGAAAACTCACAGAAATCAAGCTGTAACTTCAAGTTTATGCATCTTTCTATGCTTTCAGGTTGAAACTTGACTGAAAACTCACTTTGAACAAAGGTTATGGCATTTTTGTGTCACAGGTCACAAATAGTGTTTTCTCAGCGAGAGAAGGCCAAAATGAACACTTCATGCAGAACTACTGTATTTTGAAGAAAACTCACTGAAAGCAAGCTGTAACTTCAAGTTTATGCATCTTTCTATGCTTTCAGGTTGAAACTTGACTGAAAACTCACTTTGAAAAAAAAGTTATGGCTGTTTTGTGTCACAGGTCACAAATAGTGTTTTCTCAGCGAGAGAAGGCCAAAATGAACACTTCATGCAGAACTCCTGTATTTTGAGGAAAACTCACTGAAATCCACCTGTAACTTCAAGTTTATGCATCTTTCTATGCTTTCAGGTTGAAACTTGACTGAAAACTCACTTTGAACAAAAGTTATGGCATTTTTGTGTCACAGGTCACAAATAGCGTTTTCTCAGCGAGAGAAGGCCAAAATGAACACTTCATGCAGAACTCCTGTATTTTGATGAAAACTCACTGAAATCCACCTGTAACTTCAAGTTTATGCATCTTTCTATGCTTTCAGGTTGAAACTTGACTGAAAACTCACTTTGAACAAAAGTTATGGCTGTTTTGTGTCACAGGTCACAAATAGTGTTTTCTCAGCGAGAGAAGGCCAAAATGAACACTTCATGCATAACTCCTGTTTTTTGATGAAAACTCACAGAAATCAAGCTGTAACTTCAAGTTTATGCATCTTTCTATGCTTTCAGGTTGAAACTTGACTGAAAACTCACTTTGAACAAAGGTTATGGCATTTTTGTGTCACAGGTCACAAATAGTGTTTTCTCAGCGAGAGAAGGCCAAAATGAACACTTCATGCAGAACTCCTGTATTTTGAAGAAAACTCACTGAAATCCACCTGTAACTTCAAGTTTATGCATCTTTCTATGCTTTCAGGTTCAAACTTGACTGAAAAATCACTTTTAAAAAAAGTTATGGCATTTTTGTGTCACAGGTCACAAATAGCGTTTTCTCAGCGAGAGAAGGCCAAAATGAACACTTCATGCAGAACTCCTGTATTTTGAGGAAAACTCACTGAAATCCACCTGTAACTTCAAGTTTATGCATCTTTCTATGCTTTCAGGTTGAAACTTGACTGAAAACTCACTTTGAACAAAAGTTATGGCTGTTTTGTGTCACAGGTCACAAATAGTGTTTTCTCAGCGAGAGAAGGCCAAAATGAACACTTCATGCATAACTCCTGTTTTTTGATGAAAACTCACAGAAATCAAGCTGTAACTTCAAGTTTATGCATCTTTCTATGCTTTCAGGTTGAAACTTGACTGAAAACTCACTTTGAACAAAGGTTATGGCATTTTTGTGTCACAGGTCACAAATAGTGTTTTCTCAGCGAGAGAAGGCCAAAATGAACACTTCATGCAGAACTACTGTATTTTGAAGAAAACTCACTGAAAGCAAGCTGTAACTTCAAGTTTATGCATCTTTCTATGCTTTCAGGTTGAAACTTGACTGAAAACTCACTTTGAACAAAAGTTATGGCATTTTTGTGTCACAGGTCACAAATAGCGTTTTCTCAGCGAGAGAAGGCCAAAATGAACACTTCATGCAGAACTCCTGTATTTTGATGAAAATTCACTGAAATCCACCTGTAACTTCAAGTTTATGCATCTTTCTATGCTTTCAGGTTGAAACTTGACTGAAAACTCACTTTGAAAAAAAAGTTATGGCTGTTTTGTGTCACAGGTCACAAATAGTGTTTTCTCAGCGAGAGAAGGCCAAAATGAACACTTCATGCAGAACTCCTGTATTTTGAGGAAAACTCACTGAAATCCACCTGTAACTTCAAGTTTATGCATCTTTCTATGCTTTCAGGTTGAAACTTGACTGAAAACTCACTTTGAACAAAAGTTATGGCTGTTTTGTGTCACAGGTCACAAATAGTGTTTTCTCAGCGAGAGAAGGCCAAAATGAACACTTCATGCATAACTCCTGTTTTTTGATGAAAACTCACAGAAATCAATCTGTAACTTCAAGTTTATGCATCTTTCTATGCTTTCAGGTTGAAACTTGACTGAAAACTCACTTTGAACAAAAGTTATGGCTGTTTTGTGTCACAGGTCACAAATAGTGTTTTCTCAGCGAGAGAAGGCCAAAATGAACACTTCATGCAGAACTCCTGTTTTTTGATGAAAACTCACTGAAATCAAGCTGTAACTTCAAGTTTATGCATCTTTCTATACTTTCAGGTTGAAACTTGACTGAAAACTCACTTTGAACAAAAGTTATGGCATTTTTGTGTCACAGGTCACAAATAGTGTTTTCTCAGCGAGAGAAGGCCAAAATGAACACTTCATGCAGAACTCCTGTATTTTGATGAAAACTCACTGAAATCCACCTGTAACTTCAAGTTTATGCATCTTTCTATGCTTTCAGGTTGAAACTTGACTGAAAACTCACTTTGAACAAAAGTTATGGCATTTTTGTGTCACAGGTCACAAATAGTTCACCCCAAAGATCCCACCCCTCACAGCCAGAAAAGCAATCTGGTATACGCTGTCAGATGCAGTGAGGCCTGCACGGATCTCTACATAGGGGAAACCAAACAGCCCCTCAACAAGCGCATGGCCCAACATAGAAGAGCCAACTCTGGAGGACAGGACTCAGCGGTTTTCCTCCACCTCAAGGAGGAAAGCCACTCCTTCCAGGACGACCATGTCCAAATTCTCGACAGAGAGGACAGATGGTTTGAAAGAGGAGTTAAAGAAGCCATCCACGTCAGGATAGAGAAACCATCTTTGAACAGAGGAGGTGGACTGCGACATTTCCTTTCACCTATTTACAACCAAGTCCTTTCAAAGCTTCCCCAAAGAGTTCAGCTGAAAGACCCATGTGGAACGGCTGATGCCAGCACAGCCCATTAGCATCTGAGTGGTCGGTGAAACCCCCTAACGACCACCCCTGAAACTCCCTGACACCGCACAACGACTGTCGTTTGGAGAGGCCAGGTGAGTCTCGGGAGGGTCGTTTCCACCACAATAGCACTGACCACTCCCACATAGGTTTATAAGCTGGAGTTTCCACACTCTTCACTAGAACTGAAGAAGCCTCTCGGATGAGAGGTGAAACGTCTTCAAGATAAACTTACGTCCAGTTGACCAGATTTTACTTCGCTTCGATCTATGATGACCTGGATGAATGAGAACCTACACAGACGTCACAAATAGTGTTTTCTCAGCGAGAGAAGGCCAAAATGAACACTTCATGCAGAACTCCTGTATTTTGATGAAAACTCACTGAAATCCACCTGTAACTTCAAGTTTATGCATCTTTCTATGCTTTCAGGTTGAAACTTGACTGAAAACTCACTTTGAAGAAAAGTTATGGCTTTTTTGTGTCACAGGTCACAAATAGTGTTTTCTCAGCGAGAGAAGGCCAAAATGAACACTTCATGCAGAACTCCTGTTTTTTGATGAAAACTCACTGAAAGCAAGCTGTAACTTCAAGTTTATGCATCTTTCTATGCTTTCAGGTTGAAACTTGACTGAAAACTCACTTTGAACAAAAGTTATGGCATTTTTGTGTCACAGGTCACAAATAGCGTTTTCTCAGCGAGAGAAGGCCAAAATGAACACTTCATGCAGAACTCCTGTATTTTGAGGAAAACTCACTGAAATCCACCTGTAACTTCAAGTTTATGCATCTTTCTATGCTTTCAGGTTGAAACTTGACTGAAAACTCACTTTGAACAAAAGTTATGGCATTTTTGTGTCACAGGTCACAAATAGCGTTTTCTCAGCGAGAGAAGGCCAAAATGAACACTTCATGCAGAACTCCTGTATTTTGATGAAAACTCACTGAAATCCACCTGTAACTTAAAGTTTATGCATCTTTCTATGCTTTCAGGTTGAAACTTGACTGAAAACTCACTTTGAACAAAAGTTATGGCTGTTTTGTGTCACAGGTCACAAATAGTGTTTTCTCAGCGAGAGAAGGCAAAAATGAACACTTCATGCAGAACTCCTGTTTTTTGATGAAAACTCACTGAAATCAAGCTGTAACTTCAAGTTTATGCATCTTTCTATGCTTTCAGGTTGAAACTTGACTGAAAACTCACTTTTAAAAAAAGTTATGGCATTTTTGTGTCACAGGTCACAAATAGCGTTTTCTCAGCGAGAGAAGGCCAAAATGAACACTTCATGCAGAACTCCTGTATTTTGATGAAAACTCACTGAAATCAAGCTGTAACTTCAAGTTTATGTATCTTTCTATGCTTTCAGGTTGAAACTTGACTGAAAACTCACTTTGAACAAAAGTTATGGCTGTTTTGTGTCACAGGTCACAAATAGTGTTTTCTCAGCGAGAGAAGGCCAAAATGAACACTTCATGCAGAACTCCTGTTTTTTGATGAAAACTCACTGAAATCAAGCTGTAACTTCAAGTTTATGCATCTTTCTATGCTTTCAGGTTGAAACTTGACTGAAAACTCACTTTTAAAAAAAGTTATGGCATTTTTGTGTCACAGGTCACAAATAGCGTTTTCTCAGCGAGAGAAGGCCAAAATGAACACTTCATGCAGAACTCCTGTATTTTGAGGAAAACTCACTGAAATCCACCTGTAACTTCAAGTTTATGCATCTTTCTATGCTTTCAGGTTGAAACTTGACTGAAAACTCACTTTGAAAAAAAAGTTATGGCTGTTTTGTGTCACAGGTCACAAATAGTGTTTTCTCAGCGAGAGAAGGCCAAAATGAACACTTCATGCAGAACTCCTGTTTTTTGAGGAAAACTCACTGAAATCCACCTGTAACTTAAGTTTATGCATCTTTCTATGCTTTCAGGTTGAAACTTGACTGAAAACTCACTTTGAACAAAAGTTATGGCATTTTTGTGTCACAGGTCACAAATAGCGTTTTCTCAGCGAGAGAAGGCCAAAATGAACACTTCATGCAGAACTCCTGTATTTTGAGGAAAACTCACAGAAATCCACCTGTAACTTCAAGTTTATGCATCTTTCTATGCTTTCAGGTTGAAACTTGACTGAAAACTCACTTTGAACAAAAGTTATGGCTGTTTTGTGTCACAGGTCACAAATAGTGTTTTCTCAGCGAGAGAAGGCCAAAATGAACACTTCATGCAGAACTCCTGTATTTTGAGGAAAACTCACTGAAATCCACCTGTAACTTCAAGTTTATGCATCTTTCTATGCTTTCAGGTTGAAACTTGACTGAAAACTCACTTTGAACAAAAGTTATGGCATTTTTGTGTCACAGGTCACAAATAGTGTTTTCTCAGCGAGAGAAGGCCAAAATGAACACTTCATGCAGAACTACTGTATTTTGAAGAAAACTCACTGAAAGCAAGCTGTAACTTCAAGTTCATGCATCTTTCTATGCTTTCAGGTTGAAACTTGACTGAAAACTCACTTTGAACAAAAGTTATGGCATTTTTGTGTCACAGGTCACAAATAGCGTTTTCTCAGCGAGAGAAGGCCAAAATGAACACTTCATGCAGAACTCCTGTATTTTGAGGAAAACTCACTGAAATCCACCTGTAACTTCAAGTTTATGCATCTTTCTATGCTTTCAGGTTGAAACTTGACTGAAAACTCACTTTGAAAAAAAAGTTATGGCTGTTTTGTGTCACAGGTCACAAATAGTGTTTTCTCAGCGAGAGAAGGCCAAAATGAACACTTCATGCAGAACTCCTGTATTTTGAGGAAAACTCACTGAAATCCACCTGTAACTTCAAGTTTATGCATCTTTCTATGCTTTCAGGTGGAAACTTGACTGAAAACTCACTTTGAAAAAAAGTTATGGCTGTTTTGTGTCACAGGTCACAAATAGTGTTTTCTCAGCGAGAGAAGGCCAAAATGAACACTTCATGCATAACTCTTGTTTTTTGATGAAAACTCACAGAAATCAAGCTGTAACTTCAAGTTTATGCATCTTTCTATGCTTTCAGGTTGAAACTTGACTGAAAACTCACTTTGAACAAAGGTTATGGCATTTTTGTGTCACAGGTCACAAATAGTGTTTTCTCAGTGAGAGAAGTTCAAAATGAACACTTCATGCAGAACTACTGTATTTTGAAGAAAACTCACTTAAAGGAAGCTGTAACTTCAAGTTTATGCATCTTTCTATGCTTTCAGGTTGAAACTTGACTGAAAACTCACTTTTAAAAAAAGTTATGGCATTTTTGTGTCACAGGTCACAAATAGCGTTTTCTCAGCGAGAGAAGGCCAAAATGAACACTTCATGCAGAACTCCTGTATTTTGATGAAAACTCACTGAAATCAAGCTGTAACTTCAAGTTTATGTATCTTTCTATGCTTTCAGGTTGAAACTTGACTGAAAACTCACTTTGAACAAAAGTTATGGCTGTTTTGTGTCACAGGTCACAAATAGTGTTTTCTCAGCGAGAGAAGGCCAAAATGAACACTTCATGCAGAACTCCTGTTTTTTGATGAAAACTCACTGAAATCAAGCTGTAACTTCAAGTTTATGCATCTTTCTATGCTTTCAGGTTGAAACTTGACTGAAAACTCACTTTTAAAAAAAGTTATGGCATTTTTGTGTCACAGGTCACAAATAGCGTTTTCTCAGCGAGAGAAGGCCAAAATGAACACTTCATGCAGAACTCCTGTATTTTGAGGAAAACTCACTGAAATCCACCTGTAACTTCAAGTTTATGCATCTTTCTATGCTTTCAGGTTGAAACTTGACTGAAAACTCACTTTGAAAAAAAAGTTATGGCTGTTTTGTGTCACAGGTCACAAATAGTGTTTTCTCAGCGAGAGAAGGCCAAAATGAACACTTCATGCAGAACTCCTGTTTTTTGAGGAAAACTCACTGAAATCCACCTGTAACTTAAGTTTATGCATCTTTCTATGCTTTCAGGTTGAAACTTGACTGAAAACTCACTTTGAACAAAAGTTATGGCATTTTTGTGTCACAGGTCACAAATAGCGTTTTCTCAGCGAGAGAAGGCCAAAATGAACACTTCATGCAGAACTCCTGTATTTTGAGGAAAACTCACAGAAATCCACCTGTAACTTCAAGTTTATGCATCTTTCTATGCTTTCAGGTTGAAACTTGACTGAAAACTCACTTTGAACAAAAGTTATGGCTGTTTTGTGTCACAGGTCACAAATAGTGTTTTCTCAGCGAGAGAAGGCCAAAATGAACACTTCATGCATAACTCTTGTTTTTTGATGAAAACTCACAGAAATCAAGCTGTAACTTCAAGTTTATGCATCTTTCTATGCTTTCAGGTTGAAACTTGACTGAAAACTCACTTTGAACAAAAGTTATGGCTGTTTTGTGTCACAGGTCACAAATAGTGTTTTCTCAGCGAGAGAAGGCCAAAATGAACACTTCATTCATAACTCCAGTTTTTTGATGAAAACTCACAGAAATCAAGCTGTAACTTCAAGTTTATGCATCTTTCTATGCTTTCAGGTTGAAACTTGACTGAAAACTCACTTTGAAAAAAGGTTATGGCATTTTTGTGTCACAGGTCACAAATAGTGTTTTCTCAGCGAGAGAAGGCCAAAATGAACACTTCATGCAGAACTACTGTATTTTGAAGAAAACTCACTGAAAGCAAGCTGTAACTTCAAGTTCATGCATCTTTCTATGCTTTCAGGTTGAAACTTGACTGAAAACTCACTTTGAACAAAAGTTATGGCATTTTTGTGTCACAGGTCACAAATAGCGTTTTCTCAGCGAGAGAAGGCCAAAATGAACACTTCATGCAGAACTCCTGTATTTTGAGGAAAACTCACTGAAATCCACCTGTAACTTCAAGTTTATGCATCTTTCTATGCTTTCAGGTTGAAACTTGACTGAAAACTCACTTTGAAAAAAAAGTTATGGCTGTTTTGTGTCACAGGTCACAAATAGTGTTTTCTCAGCGAGAGAAGGCCAAAATGAACACTTCATGCAGAACTCCTGTATTTTGAGGAAAACTCACTGAAATCCACCTGTAACTTCAAGTTTATGCATCTTTCTATGCTTTCAGGTGGAAACTTGACTGAAAACTCACTTTGAAAAAAAGTTATGGCTGTTTTGTGTCACAGGTCACAAATAGTGTTTTCTCAGCGAGAGAAGGCCAAAATGAACACTTCATGCATAACTCTTGTTTTTTGATGAAAACTCACAGAAATCAAGCTGTAACTTCAAGTTTATGCATCTTTCTATGCTTTCAGGTTGAAACTTGACTGAAAACTCACTTTGAACAAAGGTTATGGCATTTTTGTGTCACAGGTCACAAATAGTGTTTTCTCAGTGAGAGAAGTTCAAAATGAACACTTCATGCAGAACTACTGTATTTTGAAGAAAACTCACTGAAAGGAAGCTGTAACTTCAAGTTTATGCATCTTTCTATGCTTTCAGGTTGAAACTTGACTGAAAACTCACTTTGAACAAAAGTTATGGCATTTTTGTGTCACAGGTCACAAATAGCGTTTTCTCAGCGAGAGAAGGCCAAAATGAACACTTCATGCAGAACTCCTGTATTTTGAGGAAAACTCACTGAAATCCACCTGTAACTTCAAGTTTATGCATCTTTCTATGCTTTCAGGTTGAAACTTGACTGAAAACTCACTTTGAAAAAAAAGTTATGGCTGTTTTGTGTCACAGGTCACAAATAGTGTTTTCTCAGCGAGAGAAGGCCAAAATGAACACTTCATGCAGAACTCCTGTATTTTGAGGAAAACTCACTGAAATCCACCTGTAACTTCAAGTTTATGCATCTTTCTATGCTTTCAGGTTGAAACTTGACTGAAAACTCACTTTGAACAAAAGTTATGGCATTTTTGTGTCACAGGTCACAAATAGCGTTTTCTCAGCGAGAGAAGGCCAAAATGAACACTTCATGCAGAACTCCTGTATTTTGAGGAAAACTCACTGAAATCCACCTGTAACTTCAAGTTTATGCATCTTTCTATGCTTTCAGGTTGAAACTTGACTGAAAACTCACTTTGAAAAAAAAGTTATGGCTGTTTTGTGTCACAGGTCACAAATAGTGTTTTCTCAGCGAGAGAAGGCCAAAATGAACACTTCATGCAGAACTCCTGTATTTTGAGGAAAACTCACTGAAATCCACCTGTAACTTCAAGTTTATGCATCTTTCTATGCTTTCAGGTTGAAACTTGACTGAAAACTCACTTTGAACAAAAGTTTTGCATTTTTGTGTCACAGGTCACAAATAGCGTTTTCTCAGCGAGAGAAGGCCAAAATGAACACTTCATGCAGAACTCCTGTATTTTGAGGAAAACTCACTGAAATCCACCTGTAACTTCAAGTTTATGCATCTTTCTATGCTTTCAGGTGGAAACTTGACTGAAAACTCACTTTGAAAAAAAGTTATGGCTGTTTTGTGTCACAGGTCACAAATAGTGTTTTCTCAGCGAGAGAAGGCCAAAATGAACACTTCATGCATAACTCTTGTTTTTTGATGAAAACTCACAGAAATCAAGCTGTAACTTCAAGTTTATGCATCTTTCTATGCTTTCAGGTTGAAACTTGACTGAAAACTCACTTTGAACAAAAGTTATGGCATTTTTGTGTCACAGGTCACAAATAGCGTTTTCTCAGCGAGAGAAGGCCAAAATGAACACTTCATGCAGAACTCCTGTATTTTGAGGAAAACTCACTGAAATCCACCTGTAACTTCAAGTTTATGCATCTTTCTATGCTTTCAGGTTGAAACTTGACTGAAAACTCACTTTGAACAAAAGTTACGGCATTTTTGTGTCACAGGTCACAAATAGCGTTTTCTCAGCGAGAGAAGGCCAAAATGAACACTTCATGCAGAACTCCTGTATTTTGATGAAAACTCACTAAAATCAAGCTGTAACTTCAAGTTTATGCATCTTTCTATGCTTTCAGGTTGAAACTTGACTGAAAACTCACTTTGAAAAAAAAGTTATGGCTGTTTTGTGTCACAGGTCACAAATAGTGTTTTCTCAGCGAGAGAAGGCCAAAATGAACACTTCATGCAGAACTCCTGTATTTTGAGGAAAACTCACTGAAATCCACCTGTAACTTCAAGTTTATGCATCTTTCTATGCTTTCAGGTTGAAACTTGACTGAAAACTCACTTTGAACAAAAGTTATGGCATTTTTGTGTCACAGGTCACAAATAGCGTTTTCTCAGCGAGAGAAGGCCAAAATGAACACTTCATGCAGAACTCCTGTATTTTGAGGAAAACTCACTGAAATCCACCTGTAACTTCAAGTTTATGCATCTTTCTATGCTTTCAGGTTGAAACTTGACTGAAAACTCACTTTGAAAAAAAAGTTATGGCTGTTTTGTGTCACAGGTCACAAATAGTGTTTTCTCAGCGAGAGAAGGCCAAAATGAACACTTCATGCAGAACTCCTGTATTTTGAGGAAAACTCACTGAAATCCACCTGTAACTTCAAGTTTATGCATCTTTCTATGCTTTCAGGTTGAAACTTGACTGAAAACTCACTTTGAACAAAAGTTATGGCATTTTTGTGTCACAGGTCACAAATAGCGTTTTCTCAGCGAGAGAAGGCAAAAATGAACACTTCATGCAGAACTCCTGTATTTTGAGGAAAACTCACTGAAATCCACCTGTAACTTCAAGTTTATGCATCTTTCTATGCTTTCAGGTGGAAACTTGACTGAAAACTCACTTTGAAAAAAAGTTATGGCTGTTTTGTGTCACAGGTCACAAATAGTGTTTTCTCAGCGAGAGAAGGCCAAAATGAACACTTCATGCATAACTCTTGTTTTTTGATGAAAACTCACAGAAATCAAGCTGTAACTTCAAGTTTATGCATCTTTCTATGCTTTCAGGTTGAAACTTGACTGAAAACTCACTTTGAACAAAAGTTATGGCATTTTTGTGTCACAGGTCACAAATAGCGTTTTCTCAGCGAGAGAAGGCCAAAATGAACACTTCATGCAGAACTCCTGTATTTTGAGGAAAACTCACTGAAATCCACCTGTAACTTCAAGTTTATGCATCTTTCTATGCTTTCAGGTTGAAACTTGACTGAAAACTCACTTTGAACAAAAGTTATGGCATTTTTGTGTCACAGGTCACAAATAGCGTTTTCTCAGCGAGAGAAGGCCAAAATGAACACTTCATGCAGAACTCCTGTATTTTGAGGAAAACTCACTGAAATCCACCTGTAACTTCAAGTTTATGCATCTTTCTATGCTTTCAGGTTGAAACTTGACTGAAAACTCACTTTGAAAAAAAAGTTATGGCTGTTTTGTGTCACAGGTCACAAATAGTGTTTTCTCAGCGAGAGAAGGCCAAAATGAACACTTCATGCAGAACTCCTGTATTTTGAGGAAAACTCACTGAAATCCACCTGTAACTTCAAGTTTATGCATCTTTCTATGCTTTCAGGTTGAAACTTGACTGAAAACTCACTTTGAACAAAAGTTATGGCATTTTTGTGTCACAGGTCACAAATAGCGTTTTCTCAGCGAGAGAAGGCCAAAATGAACACTTCATGCAGAACTCCTGTATTTTGATGAAAACTCACTGAAATCCACCTGTAACTTCAAGTTTATGCATCTTTCTATGCTTTCAGGTTGAAACTTGACTGAAAACTCACTTTGAACAAAAGTTATGGCTGTTTTGTGTGACAGGTCACAAATAGTGTTTTCTCAGCGAGAGAAGGCCAAAATGAACACTTCATGCATAAGTCCTGTTTTTTGATGAAAACTCACAGAAATCAAGCTGTAACTTCAAGTTTATGCATCTTTCTATGCTTTCAGGTTGAAACTTGACTGAAAACTCACTTTGAACAAAGGTTATGGCATTTTTGTGTCACAGGTCACAAATAGTGTTTTCTCAGCGAGAGAAGGCCAAAATGAACACTTCATGCAGAACTCCTGTATTTTGAGGAAAACTCACTGAAATCCACCTGTAACTTCAAGTTTATGCATCTTTCTATGCTTTCAGGTTGAAACTTGACTGAAAACTCACTTTGAACAAAAGTTATGGCTGTTTTGTGTCACAGGTCACAAATAGTGTTTTCTCAGCGAGAGAAGGCCAAAATGAACACTTCATGCATAACTCCTGTTTTTTGATGAAAACTCACTGAAATCAAGCTGTAACTTCAAGTTTATGCATCTTTCTATGCTTTCAGGTTGAAACTTGACTGAAAACTCACTTTGAACAAAAGTTATGGCATTTTTGTGTCACAGGTCACAAATAGTGTTTTCTCAGCGAGAGAAGGCCAAAATGAACACTTCATGCAGAACTACTGTATTTTGAAGAAAACTCACTGAAAGCAAGCTGTAACTTCAAGTTTATGCATCTTTCTATGCTTTCAGGTTGAAACTTGACTGAAAACTCACTTTGAACAAAAGTTATGGCATTTTTGCGTCACAGGTCACAAATAGCGTTTTCTCAGCGAGAGAAGGCCAAAATGAACACTTCATGCATAACTCCTGTTTTTTGAGGAAAACTCACTGAAATCAAGCTGTAACTTCAAGTTTATGCATCTTTCTATGCTTTCAGGTTGAAACTTGACTGAAAACTCACTTTGAAAAAAAAGTTATGGCTGTTTTGTGTCACAGGTCACAAATAGTGTTTCTCAGCGAGAGAAGGCCAAAATGAACACTTCATGCAGAACTCCTGTATTTTGAGGAAAACTCACTGAAATCCACCTGTAACTTCAAGTTTATGCATCTTTCTATGCTTTCAGGTTGAAACTTGACTGAAAACTCACTTTGAACAAAAGTTATGGCATTTTTGTGTCACAGGTCACAAATAGCGTTTTCTCAGCGAGAGAAGGCCAAAATGAACACTTCATGCAGAACTCCTGTATTTTGATGAAAACTCACTGAAATCCACCTGTAACTTCAAGTTTATGCATCTTTCTATGCTTTCAGGTTGAAACTTGACTGAAAAATCACTTTTAAAAAAAGTTATGGCATTTTTGTGTCACAGGTCACAAATAGCGTTTTCTCAGCGAGAGAAGGCCAAAATGAACACTTCATGCAGAACTCCTGTATTTTGATGAAAACTCACTGAAATCCACCTGTATACTTCAAGTTTATGCATCTTTCTATGCTTTCAGGTTGAAACTTGACTGAAAACTCACTTTGAACAAAAGTTATGGCTTTTTTGTGTCACAGGTCACAAATAGTGTTTTCTCAGCGAGAGAAGGCCAAAATGAACACTTCATGCATAACTCCAGTTTTTTGATGAAAACTCACTGAAATCAAGCTGTAACTTGAAGTTCATGCATCTTTCTATGCTTTCAGGTTGAAACTTGACTGAAAACTCACTTTGAACAAAAGTTATGGCATTTTTGTGTCACAGGTCACAAATAGCGTTTTCTCAGCGAGAGAAGGCCAAAATGAACACTTCATGCAGAACTCCTGTATTTTGATGAAAACTCACTGAAATCCACCTGTAACTTCAAGTTTATGCATCTTTCTATGCTTTCAGGTTGAAACTTGACTGAAAACTCACTTTGAACAAAAGTTATGGCTGTTTTGTGTCACAGGTCACAAATAGTGTTTTCTCAGCGAGAGAAGGCCAAAATGAACACTTCATGCATAATTCCTGTTTTTTGATGAAAACTCACAGAAATCAAGCTGTAACTTCAAGTTTACGCATTTTTCTATGCTGTCAGGTTGAAACTTGACTGAAAACTTACTTTGAACAAAGGTTATGGCATTTTTGTGTCACAGGTCACAAATAGTGTTTTCTCAGCGAGAGAAGGCCAAAATGAACACTTCATGTAGAACTACTGTATTTTGAATAAAACTCACTGAAATCAACCTGTAACTTCAAGTTTATGCATCTTTCTATGCTTTCAGGTTCAAACTTGACTGAAAAATCACTTTTAAAAAAAGTTATGGCATTTTTGTGTCACAGGTCACAAATAGCGTTTTCTCAGCGAGAGAAGGCCAAAATGAACACTTCATGCAGAACTCCTGTATTTTGATGAAAACTCACTGAAATCCACCTGTAACTTCAAGTTTATGCATCTTTCTATGCTTTCAGGTTGAAACTTGACTGAAAACTCACTTTGAACAAAAGTTATGGCTGTTTTGTGTCACAGGTCACAAATAGTGTTTTCTCAGCGAGAGAAGGCCAAAATGAACACTTCATGCATAACTCCTGTTTTTTGATGAAAACTCACTGAAATCAAGCTGTAACTTGAAGTTCATGCATCTTTCTATGCTTTCAGGTTGAAACTTGACTGAAAACTCACTTTGAACAAAAGTTATGGCTGTTTTGTGTCACAGGTCACAAATAGTGTTTTCTCAGCGAGAGAAGGCCAAAATGAACACTTCATGCATAATTCCTGTTTTTTGATGAAAACTCACAGAAATCAAGCTGTAACTTCAAGTTTACGCATTTTTCTATGCTGTCAGGTTGAAACTTGACTGAAAACTTACTTTGAACAAAGGTTATGGCATTTTTGTGTCACAGGTCACAAATAGTGTTTTCTCAGCGAGAGAAGGCCAAAATGAACACTTCATGCAGAACTACTGTATTTTGAATAAAACTCACTGAAATCAACCTGTAACTTCAAGTTTATGCATCTTTCTATGCTTTCAGGTTGAAACTTGACTGAAAACTCACTTTGAACAAAAGTTATGGCATTTTTGTGTCACAGGTCACAAATAGTGTTTTCTCAGCGAGAGAAGGCCAAAATGAACACTTCATGCAGAACTCCTGTATTTTGATGAAAACTCACTGAAATCCACCTGTAACTTAAAGTTTATGCATCTTTCTATGCTTTCAGGTTGAAACTTGACTGAAAACTCACTTTGAACAAAAGTTATGGCTGTTTTGTGTCACAGGTCACAAATAGTGTTTTCTCAGCGAGAGAAGGCCAAAATGAACACTTCATGCATAACTCCTGTTTTTTGATGAAAACTCACAGAAATCAAGCTGTAACTTCAAGTTTATGCATCTTTCTATGCTTTCAGGTTGAAACTTGACTGAAAACTCACTTTGAACAAAGGTTATGGCATTTTTGTGTCACAGGTCACAAATAGTGTTTTCTCAGCGAGAGAAGGCCAAAATGAACACTTCATGCAGAACTACTGTATTTTGAAGAAAACTCACTGAAAGCAAGCTGTAACTTCAAGTTTATGCATCTTTCTATGCTTTCAGGTTGAAACTTGACTGAAAACTCACTTTGAAAAAAAGTTATGGCGTTTTTGTGTCACAGGTCACAAATAGCGTTTTCTCAGCGAGAGAAGGCCAAAATGAACACTTCATGCAGAACTCCTGTATTTTGAGGAAAACTCACTGAAATCCACCTGTAACTTCAAGTTTATGCATCTTTCTATG